>NW_026571184.1:0-5812 GCF_026225935.1 Boleophthalmus pectinirostris | reverse complement strand
GAGCCGTGGTGTTCTCAGAGTGCAGAAGTGGACGTAGCCAACCCGCCACATTCCAAACAGGAAGTGAGCCTGGGTGGGTGTGATTCAGCTCCATCGATTCTGGCTCCAGTTCACGTTCTATTGAAAAACCATTGCCCCTTTTCTCTGTAACTGCTGCTGTCAGGCTCTACATGATCCCAGGGTTTCTATTTCCAAGCTGTGTGTGACGTTCCTCTCTTAGTGCTCTTGTTTCACAGGCTGGGCTTGTTGGACAGTTGGATTTGAGCATTTCCCTGGACGAGCAGAAGCCTGTAGAACTCACTGAACACCACCTGTGACTTTATGCTGTTGCAGAAAAACATTGTGCTTTTTAAATTGAGTAATGGTCCCACTTTATGATGTTACTTCTTCCATTTATTGATACTTTGCAGCTGATGTCCTCAGCCTTCCATGGGGATGTGATGCTTACTGTAGGCACTGCACTGTGTGTGTGACAAATGCTTTTTAAGCTTTTTATTCCGTTTGACATGTTTGATTTTTAATATGAACCTGTATGTGTGTGCAGAAAGACCACAGTGAGTTCAGCCAGCATCAGAAACACGGCAAGCACGTCAAAGAGGCTCGGGTAAGACCTGTCACCCCTCATGTTCACTCCTCTTCACTCTGAGCACACGGCTTGGTCTCATCTTTACACACAACAAGGATGAGAAGCCCTAGCCTTAGCTTAGTCATGTACATGGTTATAAACACAGGTGGAATGTACATTTACTTGAGTAGCTTTTTGAAGTACTTTTCTAGCAGCATACACAGTACTCTTCTTGCAGTGCTCTTTCAGATCTGATTTAGTTTGTCTCATTTTTGTGTCTGTGCTTTGAAAACACCAGATTTTGTGCAATATTTAATGTTTTATTCTTCAAATGACATTAACTCTTTAAATTATAAATCATGTTACATCCTGGCAATTACTCTTGAGTAGTAATATTTCTAAATACTTTTACCACTTCTGTGTACTTCTACTTGAGTACTAATACTTTAAATCAACTTAGAGTTAACTTGAGTACTGCTCCGCTCACCTCTGGTTATAAATATTTGAGAGAGAATATTTGTTATCGCTTCAGTGGTGCGAAGTTACAATACAAAGAAAAACAGTGTCACATGGTTTAAAGTGTTAAACACACCCAGAGCCGCTCCAGTGAAACGCATCAGGACAAACCGGTGTGACAAAAATAACGCGCACACACCCAAATCTGATTATGATTTGATTTCTGGACATTTGAGATTATTTCAAGGCTCCATATGACTCTCTTTTCTGATCTCTGTTCTAATGTCGTTTCCTCATCACACACAGACCTGGAGTTGTGTTTTCTTTCATTCACACATGTTTGACATGTTTAACACAAACCCTGCACATTTAGGCTGAGTTCTTCTCTCAAACTGAAACTGAAAATACTTTGTTCCACCTTGTGATGTCATGTGGTAATTACAGAAAGTGCTCCAGTGTGTTTTTCAAATCCATACGCCTTCACTAGAATCTTTTGGATGATTTCAGTCCTGAAAGTGCCAGTCTCTACTACAGGTAAAAGGGGCTGTGAGCTTCATGACACTACAGCCTCATGACATCACAAAGTGGTTTGTAGACAGACTAATAATGTTAATGAAGCATGTGTGAATGAAACAAAAAACTATGTGTTTTGAAGCGATAACAACATGGCTTTAAGATCCAAGAGTCCAGTTGGTGTAATGTTGGACCTTTTAAACTAAGTGCAAACTAGAGGCGAGGCGAGACACTATTTGAACAACACGAGACACGACATTGGTCCACAAGGATGAGATTATGAAATTATGTATAATAATTTAAACAAAATCTGTGTAAATCAGATGCAAGACCCTGTAACATGACATATCTCAGCCTCTGAATATTCTGAATTTTCAGCCCATATTAGAAAGCCTGCAACAAGTGTCTTTGTAATCATTCACATACTGAGATAGTAAATGTTTTAGTGAGTGGTATAAAAAAAAATCTGTATTTTTTTGAAGAACAGCTGGAGCATGAAACGTGAACTTTTCATTACAAACATATTGCAAGAAAACCACCACACTGGGTTATTATTATCTACTCATGTACTGAAGTATTAATATGGTAATGTTGTGTAACTAGCACCCTTATATTGTGGGTTTAGCAGTAAAAACCAACATTTCAGTTTATTCAGAAGTCGAGATACTATAATTTTAAAATTTATGGCGGCCATTTTTTTTACTTTAATATGGCCACCATATAGACATCATTGATTTTCTGACTCCATATACTATAACCTTTACAAAAATATATAGTTTAGCAAATCCCCCAAAAATTCCCACTAAGGTTAAAATGTGAATATAAGAACTGGACTATTATGCAGATTGTGAGTGTGGAAATCTACTGAAGAGCAAAATAAACGTCTGAAACAACAAGAGAAATCTTATCACAGGAAGAAAAAAACAACACTTTGTAACATGTCTTATCTTTGTTAAAACCTGCACATGTGTGAACACTCCAAGAAATCAGATTACGCACATGAGATGAGATGTTCAGTAATCGGACAACTCTGGAAATGGGATATTGATCAGACTTCCTGAGCCTGTTCACATAGACAGTTTGTGTGCAGACACTGGGGAGGGGTTTGACTCTGAAAGAATCTGTGGAGGAATGTGCCAGATCAAAGTGAGTTTCCTCACAGCACAGACACAAACCTGCTCAGCTCTGTGACCTGGAGTTATCTTTGCTCAGTAGGAGCAGTGTGTGATGTAGTAGAAGTAATATAAGCCCTTTTTCAAATCGCTCTAATTTGGTATTTTTATTTTATATTTCTGAAAAATCATGACTATAAGCAGGTTTACGGGACTGAGGGTGAAACTGCCTGCAGTATGTGCGGTCCATTACTGCCCCCTGCTGTTCCTGTTGTCCCTCACACTCTCCCTCTTCTCATCACCTGCTCTGTTTTGTTTTGCTTTGGAACCTGCACCTCAGATTTGCACACCGCCTCTGCTTCTTTATCTGCACCAATCAGATCACGACAAAATCCAGAATCACTTTGCATCTCATTTGCATAAAATATTTGCATCCCAAAATCTATATTAGACGACTAATTATGTTGTTGAGATGATCAGGATGTCTACGGGACAACAGCAGAAAGGAAACGTGAGTGAGGGAGCTGAAGATTTGGTATTTTTTGTTATTTCATTGCAAAGAGTCAGATTAAACTCATGATTACTTTACAAATACAATATTCCCTAGTATTTTATTTCCTTGCATAAATAGCAGTCTTTGCATGAGCTCCCCCTGCAGGTGTAGTCTTGTGAGCACAGTTTTGGGTCAGATACTCAAAGATGCAGAATAGTTTTAAGAGTTTTTGCCACGCCCCCCTTTTTAGTTGACCAATCGACTGACAGCACATGTCTTTAGTCGATTACAGACGTGTCACAATCCCCTCCCTCTGCTGCTGTGCTGCTTTGAGCTTGTGCTGCTCCTGTTGCTCCTCCTTCTTTCGCTGCACTGACCAATCACACCTGACATACTGGATCTTTGCGTGGGAATCCTGCTCTGTGATTGGATGTTGCTGTTGTGATGTCACTACTCTTTTGCATACTCACTTTCTGCTCCTGGATCAGATTTGCATGGCCTTTTTGCCTTTTTGTAACTTTTTTATATTGCCAAGATTAATTAAAAAATAATGATAAAAAAGTAAAAAAAAAAAATATGTTTTTCATTAGCAGTAGTGGAAGTAATAGTAACAGAAGTAGAAGCAGCAGTAGTAGTAGTAGTAGTAGTAGAGGTTCAGTTCATATTGAAACCACTGTGTTGGTGCTTGTGCAGTTGACAAAGAGAACGGTGAACCCCAACTCGTTTGTGGAGCTGTCTGTGGATAAAGACGTGCAGAAGAGCAAGGTAAACGTGGTCTTTAGAACATTTCAGTCCTGTTTCTTGTGTTGTTTCAAAGCTCTTGTGGTTTGTGTGTCTGCCTGCAGGTGGTGTACGCGTCCAAAGACCCCGTGTGGGAGGAGGGCTTCACGTTCTTTGTGCACAACATCAAAACACAACAGCTCCAAGTGCAGGTGAGAACCTCACTACTCACACTGAGCTTTGGAATTTAGCCAGAAAACATCATCAACCACAGCTGCCCTGGGGCAGAGTGACAGTAGTGAGGCTGCCAATCTGGACCATTGGCCCCTCCCACCACCAACACTCACACTCTACACTTTTACCAGGCACTTTTACTAAGAGAGGTGTCTTGCCACTGAGCCATGTAGTACTACTACAACTAGTAGTAGTACTGCACAGGGCAACTATTTGTAGTGGTATTACTTGTTGTAGTTGTAGTAGTGTGGTCAAACCTCCTCACCAAAGCTCTGGTCTGATCTGTTTTATGAAGTAGAGCTGGGGCTGGTCTGGACTTTGATGGGAGATCTCTGGGGGTTCCAGGTGTCACAGTGGGGCAGCAGTGGCTAAAACTGTCATTGTGTCTTTAGGCAAGGCACTTACTTGCCACTTTCATAGCAGTCAAATTGGGTGGAGTGCCGATGGTGGTGGGAGGGGTTAATGGTCCAGACTTGCAGCCTTCGTTGTGTCAGTCTGCCCCAGGACAGCTGTTTCTACAATAGTACTAGTGGAGAGTGAATGAAGAATACACAGAAACAAACACATTATTATTATTACTAGTAGTAATTAATGTGTGTATTTGCAGGTTAAGGAGCTATGTAGTAATTGTGGTAGTAGTAATAGTATTAGTAGTCGTAGTTGTGTATAGTTGTGTATATTTTTGTATATACTTGTGTATATTTGCAGGTGAAGGAGCCAGAGAAGAAGACTCCTCTGGGCGTCCTGACTCTTCCTCTGAGCCGCCTCCTGCACATCTCCAACATGACCCTGGACCAGCGCTTCCTGCTGGAGAGATCAGGCGCTACAAGTCAGATCAAACTCAAGGCCACGCTCAGGGTCAGAGGGCACAACACACACACTCACACTCACACTCACGCATGCGCACACACACACACACACACACACACATACATACACACACACTCACTCGCGCATGCACACACACACATACATACACACACACACATACATACACACACACACACTCACTCGTGCATGCACACACACGCACACACACACACACACATACATACACACACACATACATACACACACACACACACACACACACACACACACACACACACACATACATACATACACACAGACACACACACACACACACACACACACAGAAATAATGAACATTGTGTGGAGGCAGTTTCCTCCTGCTTTGGTTCTGGTTTAATCTTGGTTCAGTTCATTTGGTTATTTTGTATTTTTTTGTATTTTGATTTTTTCCTGGTATTCGCTCCTGCTTTAATACAAACAATTCTGATCACATTTTAACAGCAGCTCTTCGCAGACCACCTGTTTTGTCCTATTCGTGTTTAGTTAGTGTAGTGCGATTTCAGCACAGATTTGCCTAATTTGTTATTTTTCTTTGTTTTTTGTTGTTGTTTTTTTTCATATTTCAGGCTGCAGATCTTGAAGGAGCACTTCACCTACTCCCTGTACATGAACGTGTGCCGCTCTCTGTTCGAAAAGGACAAGCTCCTCTTCTCCTTCTGCCTCACCATCAACCTCCTCATGCACAACAAACTGGTACCACTCTAAGCACCCAATCTCACAACACAACACAACCTCACAACAAACTGGTACCATTCTAAGCACCCAATCTCACACACAACACAACCTCACAACAAACTGGTACCACTCTAAGCACCCAATCTCACAACACAACACAACCTCACAACA
>NW_026571183.1:0-22783 GCF_026225935.1 Boleophthalmus pectinirostris | reverse complement strand
GTGAAACTGCTGAGAGGAGAAAGAAAAGGAGGGGCCAGCTCTGACCTTGGAGGACGTCCAGCCACAGAATAAATAATGAGCAGAGGAACACAATCCCTCCTTTCTTTTACTGAAGTGGTGGACAGTTTTCAACGTGTCAATATTTTTAGATTGTGATTGCATGGCTTATTGTTCACTTTACTTTGCAGAATCAATTCATCACCTGCTTGAAAAACTTCAAAGCAACAATGGAAACACTCTGAGCTGACAAAGTTAATAATATAAAACAAACTAGAAGATAAACAGTGGCTTATCCTCTTAGCTCAGGTGTATAACAAACAGACATGAGCTGCATCTGTCGCTTAACTGCTGAGGTGCTAAAACATTTATGTTCAAATGATTTAGACATTTTAGATGTATTAATTAATTAAACTTACAAGTTCAAGCAATATAATCTGCCTATATTGTGTTGTTACATGAATCTGTCAGCAGTCTAAGTGTGAGTGTGGGCCTGGTGATAAGCCGGTTGTGTTGTGTAGATAAGAAACAGAGGCTGCCAAAGACAGTGCCAGGCAAAGAAGAGAGCAGAAACACAATCTGAGTGTTCTCTTTGTCAATAAATACACACCTAATCACACATCACAAGGAGGACACATGTGATGTGGCACTTCTGGTAACATAGAATTTCTGTACATAAACTGCTGCTGACAACAGTGAACAGTTTTGGATTTACATTTCTATTGCTGTTTTCCATATTTGTAGACACAAATGAGAGAAAGACCAGTGCGCTGCCGTCTGGTGTTTGGGTGTGATGCTTAAGTCAGAGCTAAATAAAGCACTCATGGCAGGACTGAGTGTGTAGGGCCTGAAGCAGAGGCTCCCACCACATCAGTAAAAAGAGGCACATTCAGCAGAGCTCAGGAAATGTTTGGCTGCTGCTCCTCCTCACAAAGTCCATCACTTTAAAGAGTGGACTGACCAACAGACCAGCGACCACCAGGCTGTGTGCTGTGTGCGTGGACAAAAGTTTGGTTAAAGAAATGTGCCCTTTACAATACATAGCAAGTGCAAGTACACTGTTTCCACCCGGATACCAAGGATTCTTCAGGATGTTTTTATAGCTTCGGATTGAACAACAAAGTTATTGGTAAAATTCCCTATGTTTGTTGAAAGGGTGCATATTTGCAACACATGTATGAGCCAAATACATATAAATAAGTAAACAAAAGAGCTGTGGAACAGTCCTATAAGCTGCTTGGTCACTATATGTTTGTGAATAATGGCTTTTTGAATCTCCGTAGGTTTATTACTGATATTTCTCTGTATGCATAAATTCTATACTCAACAGAGAAGCTGTGACAGTGGCACTTCATTGATGCGAAAGCCTAAACCTGTGTTGTGTAGTTTGTATGCAGAGCAATCCTTCTGACTGAGCAGCTTTCATTAGACAGGATAATGTCTTTTTAAGAGTCTGTGGTGGGCAACAGCAGAAGACTTCAATGGTTGCCCCGGTGTCCCTTGAAAAATGTCCGTTCATGCTGTCGTAGTTTCTTTGAGAAAACATTCACATTAAACTTGTGTTATTTTAGTAGTGGCAGACAACAAGTTTTACACCGCCAGCTAAGCACCAACATGTCACTATCCCCTGCTGTTTAAAGAGCTATAGTTTCTCTAAAAACAGATGGCCCTACATTTAGTGCACAGAAGTGATTGACTGAGTACAGTTCAAAACAAAAGGGCTGTCCAAAGCGCTGTGAGGTTTGGCACAACTCCAGTGGGCTGGTCTCTGCTGCAGCACACAGGCAGTTAGACAGGTTCATCTGATACAATAGGGTCCAGTGCAGGGGAAGCACCATCACCCAAAAGACTACACTATGAATAACCAACTCTGAACACTAACTAATCTCACTAGGCCTGTCACGACAACAGATTATGGAGGATGATATATTGCTACAGAGATATACTGTGATAAATGATAATATTTAACCTACATTGTACCACTGACACAATAACAACAATGCAAGATAATCCCAGTAAACTGTTTAAAAAAAAAAACAGTATTATTTTAAAGGCATGAGCTGCAACAAATAAACAGCAGAATAAACCAATAATTAGCCATAGATGTTAGATATTGAACAGCTCAGATCTTATCTAACAAAAAATACCTAAAATCTCCCCACTTTTACAAAGAAAATGTACACACAATAAGTCCCCAAATAGACTGTTCCAATACAATGAGTCACTATTGTATTTATTGTGGCAGGCCTCTCACTAAATAAAGATCGCACATGTCTAATTCATGGCCACAGATTATTGTTTTGGAATGTGTCATATGCTGTGTACATTATAAAATAGTTTTGACACAAGTCTCTCTCTCAGTATCTTTCCTAAACAAAACCCTAAATATGGCAGAGAAGATTTGTACATGAATATTTTTCTGACAGTCTAAGTGCTCTTGCTTGTGGAGGCATGGTCATTTCTGCAGTCCACTATGTTGAAGAAAACTCTGTCTGTTATTGTGGAAAAGTGAGGCTGGGTGCGGTGACGTAGATCCTGTCATTGTTCAAGTACAGAGCAGCCATGATTCTCAAATCAGCTCATTACTTTCCATTACAATATCTGGCCTGTCGCTGTATTGGATGGCCATTGTAAATATTCCTTGCATCCTTGAGTCAACAGGAAGTAAGGAAAAACAAAATCAACTGTAATAAGAAAACTTAGTAGAAAGTCTTTGATGATTAGGTAGAACTAAAGACTAGCCCAGTGTCCATGGAGAACACTGTCCAAACAAACAGTCAGTGACGCAGTTACAGATATTAGAAAGCAGAGAAAATATTTGGTGAATTGCATAAATCTACAACGACACACTGCATTCATCCCGCTGTGATCAGACGTCTCAACCACTTAGCACCAGATCTAATCTTCGGCCTAGAACACAAAAGAATTTGTCCTGAACTTTCAACACCCATAATTACAACTAAACCTTTGTGATCTTTACCAAGTAACAACACAGTAATAATAGAGCATATGGTGGTTTACACAGGACACGCTCAGCTTATGTATGTGGTGACGAGAATTGTCTCTACAGATGACAAAAAGCCAGAAAAGCTCTAGAGCCTAATTCCTATTCTCAAGTGGAAAAGGGTGACTGCCAAAAATACATATTTGTCCAGCATGCATGTCTCAGCTTTACTAAAGACTAAAGACAGACTACTAACGCAAATGAGGATGAGAGGGAAAAAAGTGGGGTGTGCCAAACTACCACTTGAAAACAACCCTCTCCACATTTGGGGGCTCCATATTCTCTGGCACAAAGTTAAAAGCAAAACACCAAAGTGGAACCAGATGTCCAGACGCCGAGCTCTGTACTATTACACATATTCTGTTTTTAAATGCATTCTCATTCTCTCTTGTTATTTTCCTCAGCCAAACATAACGCATAGATGGTGTAAAGTCAGTGCTGCAAATATCAATGATCTATGCGACCCAGCATGACCTACAGAAAACTACTGTAATGGTTCAAATGCTGAGTGGGAACATTTTCACAAGACACATGAATGGACAGTTTGCATATAATCAAACTAACACTTTTAAATGCATTCATTTTATTTTATTCAACCATTATTTAACCAGGGAAAAATAACAAATTTTTCAAGGAAGTCCAGGCCAATAGGCAGCAGCTTAACGCATAGTTACAACACATACAAAAAAACAATAAAATTATTAGGGACTTAGAAGTCCCTAATCATGACAAGTGCACAAGTGCAGCAGTCTCTGATGCGTTCACCTTAGCATCACCTTAAATTTGGGATATGATTACTAAAAAACAAAATGGGTCTGATTGTGCAGCTTTAAAATCCATTTCAACCCAATTGCACTTTACAGCCTAGAGCTCTCACATGATCTACACATTACAAAACGGTGGTCACCAAAACAACTCTCCAGTGAAGCAGGGACTAGATACAGGTCATGTAGAGAATTTGAGAAAGACTTGTGAATAATGCTAAAAATGCTCACATTAATAAAAACAGCTACGCCCTCTCTTTCAGATTCCTTTAGGAAGTTAGGACTATTGCCAAAGCAACAAAATATTGCAATTTTTGAATGGCGAAAAGTCCTCAAAATCTTGCCTATAACAGGAAGCAGAAAACCATGAATAGTGTGTGATCATGAGCTGGACTGCACTGAATATAATTAATTCTCCAATTCCTCTGTCTGTGATTAACTTTCTAACATCTGTCCTGATTTTGTAGAAGAGGATGTTACTGAAGCTCTGGGACCAGCTGCACTGGGAAAGAGGGAGGTGCTTTCTCAAATCTTCGGAAAAGGAGAAGCAAGAGGAGGAAGTTGAAAACAAACACCTACTTGAAACACCCTTAAGGTCCAAGAATAAAAATAAGAGATGATGTTGCAAATGACGCTCTTGAAAGAAAATGGTCTTAAATCACATGATCTTAGGTCACATAAAAAGCTTTACAGGCTGACAGATCATAGAACTTGACATTATAATGTCTATATTCTTATATGAACGGCAATCCACAGAACACCTATTGACTTGTCTTGGGTTTCAATTTGAAGTGTTTTTTGTTTGTTTTTTCCTTTTTGCCAAAGCCTGTTAGGACCATAATCTCTGATTGCTTTTTTCCCCTATTTGCTAGCTGTTTTGTATTATTGTTGTTATTAGTACACAGTAACGACAATTATCTGAATGAGTGGCTATTTTACTCAATGCGTTTGTCTCATTCTTTCAGGGTAGAGTCCTCTCCGAGTGGCCCCAGTTTTCTCTGTCCCAAAATAGAAGACAACCAAGCAGGAACTCCCCCGCAGCCTAGCTGAATACTTTTCTTGGCAATAAATACGTGTCGAAAACGGGACAAAGTCCGTCTGGGATTACTCACCTGAACCGCGGCGAGTCCTTCAGGCACTCCTCAAAATCCACCATTATTTTCATTTTGGCGCAGAAGAAGGAGCGCAAACTTGCGCTGTCTTTGATTCACACTAATCCAGGCTAATTAGCTTGTTTGCTAGCGTTACTGTGCCTCTGTCCAACCAGCTGGCCCCTCTCTGTCACTGCCCTGTAGCCTGCTAGCCCCACAGGCCAGCGTCTACGGAGAAAAACACGTAGGAATGCGACCATACAATGGGCTATGCTTTCTCCACGAGCACCAAAGACACTAAGAGCAATCACGGAGGCGGTGGTCAGTCCCGAAAACACAAGTGTTGTCCGGTAGCTCGGTCATAGCCGCCACAGCAGAAAAGAAGCTTCTCTTCGCAGTGGGACATACGGTCTATGCCATAGACCATAGTACTCTATGGTTACTACAACCACACTCAGGGATCCTCTATGCATGTAGGACGGACCGGCCCACAATAAGAAGCGCAAGGTTTTTTTTTTTAATTATTGTGACCTTTACTCATCTAATTAATCAGTCGAACAGTTTCATAACCTAATAGACATGAAGGTAATATAAATATGTGTATTTAAAAATCGAAAATATACTGGGACGTTTCTACGGTTGAGTGGTCAGTCTGTCTCGTAACACATCTTTGTACGGGTTGACAGGCGCTTCCTGATTCTGACGCTCACTAATGGGAGACATGGGAGACCATCACAGACCATAGACTGGGGACTTTGGCGTATGTCCTATGGATAGACTACACACATACAGTGTATGGTCCTATTCATGATATGCATGGAGATAATAAGTGCATCTACTACAACATGCTTTTACCTCAGTCACTTAAAGTTGTCTCTGATCTCTCGTCTCCTTATTCTTTAGCAAAGGAGAAATTCAATTCTGTCAGATGGACATAAGTTTTTAATCGACGTTTCTCATCCAAGCTGCGTCTTCAGTTCTCTATGTCCAGTTGACAGAATTGTATTCTCCTTTGTTATAGATCCTACCTGGACGATTGAGGGATTACTCAAACACCCATATTCTCTGTTTAAAACCTTATACCCAAAATAAACCATAGTTCTTTATTGGCAACTTCACTTTAGCCATGTCATGCACATTAATAAAGTGCAATCTTTGCTTATATCTACGATAATCCTCAAACTAAGACATGTCTACTCTGTCTACTGATCCTATTAGTACTTTGCCTACAGAATATAGTTTACTGCAATGTTCGAACGCCATCTGGTGGTACTTATTATAATTGTACTAAAAGTTAGGCAAAAAACACAGCACTTTTTAATAAGCTTTGTTTTTAATTAACGTGGGAAGGAAAAACACACTTGAAATACTTGCAACATGCCAACCAGGAAATTAAAAAAAGATAATCCACAGTGAAGTGAGTGCAGATTTGACTGCTGAACAGTCTTCAATATTCAAAATTAAAAAGTGAAGAGTGAGAAAAATGGAGAGTAACATGGGATTTTATTTTTACACTGGATTTCTAAAAGATAAGAGGCACACGTGGATATCCACCAGGGGAGTAATAATATCAGTCATTATGGGATAAAAACTTGTAAGCATCAACTCAGAATTCACATTTCTCAATACAGTACATGGTATTTTTAATCACCCCTGGAATGGATTCAAATAAACAACATTTGGCCATTGGAAAAGACTGTATATTCTGCCTGCCTTCAGTCAAGTTAATTGTTTGGGCTTAGTTTGTTTTGTATTTTGTTTTGTTTTTTATAATAATGGAGTAGTAGAGAACCTATATATAAAACCTCTGCTGTCGTTTTTTTGTCCCTAAAACGAGACTCACACCCAATCAGAGCGTAAATGGGGGAAAAAAGAAAATACATGTCATTATTCAAACAAAACAGTGAGCATGTAAATAATTATATAACAGTAAACCTGAACGTAAGCACTCATTTTTAAATTAAGACATGTCAATAACTGCACATTTTCATATTAACCTGACCTCATGACCTTTAGTCAGCAGTTCAGTTTGCAAACAATGTCATGCTTTTCCTTCTTCTCAGTAGCTAAAATGCAACATTTTTAAGCTGTGTCATGCAAGACAAGAATCAAAAATTAAACATAAAAAGAACAATGAGGAAAAAATATTGGCGATTTGACAAAGTAATTATTTCAAAGCACTGGTGTGTTTTATGTGCCTGTAAAACTGTGTTTCAACAAAGCCCTCTAAATCAGTAGCACATGGTTTATCAATTTTAATAGTAATGGGGTCAACTCTGTTCTTATTACAGACTAGAAATACAAATGAGGTTTGTCAGAAATTGAGGTATGTATGTTATTATAAATTGGGGCATTTATAATCCATAACTGTTATTTTAGATTAGTTAAAAATAAAAACATACTTGTACTGTTAACAATAGATTGAGACAAAATAAATTGATGGCACAGGACAGACTAAATTAAGGTCAAACGGTACAGTGGAGAAGGTGGAAAAACAAGGGTCAAAATCAAACTCAATGTCTCTATCAATCTCTATACAGAAAGCCAGTGTACTTTTTTTTTCTCAGAAAAGGCCGTAATGAGGCAGTGGAGTTTCCCAGGATTTCAGAGTAGGTTTTTAAAGAACTGACTCTTGCACACTGTTCACACATGGAAGTCTCAGAGCTTTAAAATGTTGCTCTGTCCTTTAGGTAAGTGCATTCATCCTGTAAAGGATAAAGGCATGAGTCTTGGCTGGAGGAGTAAAAGACCATGTTCACCTTAATGTTTATTGTTTCGGGAAATGTGAAATCAGTGATTTAGGACGTTGCATTGCACAAATTTTGTTTTCTGTTGATAGGTGATATAAGTAGCAGCATTGTCCATCTCGACAGGATTTAGAGTTGAACCACTGGGCAAACGGTCTAAAGCCTCATTTATGAGTCCAGAGATTCAGCTAAATAAAAGACAAAAAAAACCCAAAAAACACACATTTAGGAATGTGAAACTGATGAATCTTACAACCATTCATTTAGGCTGGGGACACATTGGAGGATATTTAGATCAAATTAAAGCCAGATTTGCTACAATGACTGTAACAGGCTCGTGAATTCCAGCTCGCACTGTATAGTAAATGTATGATAGAAATAAATAAATATATACTCTTGTAGCTTCTTTAGAACCATTTTATCATGTTTAGTAGTCTTTTGTGTACCACAAATCTTTCTTAAAAAAAGAGTGTGTGGTAATTCTGTGCTTATTGGAAATGTGAGATGAATAATCGTTGTCTTTATTCAGACAGGCCACAACCAGCACTATTTACCTTCTTGAGGAGGGTCCACACTGATCTCCTCAGTCTCCTCTGCATCCTCGCGAGTCTCCTCTGTATCATCTCTCATCTCCTCATCTTCATCATCTTCATCATCATCATCTTCAAGTTCACTGGCGATGAGTTGACGGGCCAGTTTGATATTAAGTCCCTCATTGTAGTGCATCTTCCTCATCATCTGAAACTGTTTCTTTTTGGCTGCAAATAGAAGAAAATTATAATTATTAAAAATTATAATGGTGTCATCCTTAGATTTGATAGTGAGTAAATCAGTTACACAGATAAGCATCATGAGTTATGAAAAAATGAATAGCCAATGTAATAAATGTAACAATAAACTAATAAACTTACAGTTATTGTTGAGCTGCACTGAAAAGTATCAGTCACAAAGTTTACCTTGTTCTTCAGGGGTCAATTCTTCTTCCTCTTCTTCACTGCTCTCCTCCTCCTCTTCCTCCTCTTTCATAAACCTGGGTTCAGAACCTTCTGCAGCAATCAATCTAAAATTAATTCAGATTAAAAGAAGTATTAATGGTGTACTGAGAAATGTTACGTAGGGATCTAGCTCAAGCCCTCTATAACAATAGCAACAAAGGTCAGACAGAATCCATGTTTCCTTTCAGCCTATTCAAACAAGCATGTTCCATCATCACATTATGCTGCTAACCATTGTTGAAGGCAGCAGTGCATTATACGGCAAGTTATAATACAATATGACTTAAAAGTGTATAAAAACTTTTTGCCTGGACAAATGGACAAACTAATTCTGCAGACTAAAGCATGGTGTCCAGTATTTAACATCACATTAGTCATAAGTTATTAATGTTGCATCTAGCAGAGACACCAGCTTTTACCCAATATAAATCAGTTCACCATATTTTGAGAATAAAAACATTTTATCATAATCGCCTCACTCTGGAAAATGTAGCTTACTTTGATGCAAGGTCATCTGCTGTGAGGGCGCTTTGGCCGTCAGAGTCACTCAGCACTCCTTCATCATCATCATCCCCAACCATTCTTAAAGAAAAAATGATACATTTGACATTTTAATTATGTAATATTTGAATGTCATAAGTCACAGGGCAAGGACAAAATGGTGAGGGCATAACAAAGCAGAGAAACGCCATAAAGCCAAAGAAATTATGTGTTAAGAGTGACCTTCCATGCAGCACTATATCCTATTGAATAACAAACTTGCTGAGACATCCAGTGACACAAACAGTCAGAGCTCAGCAGTGCCACATGGCAATGGTTGTATATACATATAGTAAATAAAAGGTTACACAATTATTGTATATACCTGTTGTAGGGAGTGCTTGGTTCATCGATTTTCATAAGGCCATAGTCTTTGTCTGCTGGATGATATGTGGCTAGTATGTTCATCTCATCCCATTTTGTAGATTTTTTTCTGTAAAAAAACAAAACAAAAAAATTAGTCTGATGGCTATTGTTAAATATTGCCAATTGAAGCTATCAAAGGTGATTGGAGACACCTCAGAAAAGGGAGGGTAAGAGACCAGCACTTTTCAGGCTAAATCAGACACAGCTGATTGTGTCTGATTTGGTCGCAGGTCAATGTATAAATTCGACCTGCGTATGACCTGGATTCAGTAAAACTGGAAACAAAATTAAGAAAAACTTCACTACAGTTGCAACTGTTCTATACAAGCTACCCTGAAAGCAAAAGTAACTCTCCTTTCATACATTATAGATTTTGTTTCAGACACACACTATATTAATGAATCTGGTTGCATAACACGTTATCTTACTTATCATTTAATTTCAGCACACCATCTTAAACCACAAATAAAAATTGGAATACTTTGCTGTATGCTAATTCACCTGACTGTCTTTGGGCAGCAACCTCTTCGGACATCGGACACACACTAAATATAGAAAGTGGATCTGTTATGTGACAAATGTCTCTAAAGAGGCCAACAGCTGGCAATAGACACATCCAGAGAAGTCATTAAACAGAGTGAATCGTCACTGGAGTGAAGTCATGATATCAGATAAAGTGGTCTACCAGAAGTGAGAAGACCAACCCAAACCATAATCAAAGTGCATACTTTACAATGAATGAGAGATATGGTTTCATGGCAGCATCCATGAATTACACATGAGCTATTATTTGGTGCAGCAGTGGCTCATGGGTTAAGCATTCACCCATCATCTTGAAGGTTGGCAGTTTTACACCATATTGTTGTTGTGTCCTTGAGGACACTTCACTTCAGGAAAAAAAATTAAGAGCATCAATTGCATCAATAGATGTCATTGCAAAGAAGTGCCCATAGGACATGCCAACAAAAAAGCAGGCACTAAACTGCTTAAATTACGTACTATAAAACATTATGGCTGGCTTCACACTCGGGTCAAGAGTACCAGTGCCGTTGTTCCAAACACGGACAGCGCGAAAGGTACCACAGAGCATTTGTGATTAGGGCACCCAAATGGCTAGCAACGGTCCTGAAGATTACGATACGACAAGTGCATAGAAAACATAAAACTAACTTTATATCAACTGAACAAAAAAATGGTAGCATGCTTCATAATCATTACGGTTAGGATTTAGTTCCTAGCTGCACAGTGTTTCCATAACTACATTTTTGTTACTTTTGTCGTAACAGGTAACCATCTTTAACCCCTACTTCTTTTCTTAGTTTGATAATTACGTAACACATAAAAAGTTGTTGAAGATGCATCAACTAGTTTATTGTGCAGGGTAGGCTATAGCCTACATACTATTAGGGTCTGTACAATGCTGGTTCAATTCACGCATTTAACCACTTCAGATGGTAACCAGACAGCTAACAATAACTACACACACGTGTGCCTACTAGTAATCAATAAAGCAGTAACAGAGATCTGTAGAAGTTTGTGGTATTGTAACATGGCCAATTATGGAAATCTATGACAGGATCTTAACAGGGTGTGAGCTAGAAAGTTCCTGAGAGAGGCTACGTTAGCCTAGCTGAAAGTGCTATGTCCATGAAGCTAAATGGATGATACTTCACAGGCTAACAAGTGCTTAGCTAGCCATCACCTGCCTCTAACTTCACCAAAGGTTCACCGCACACTTACTGCTGATCATCCTCTGTGAGTCCGGGTACGTGTTCAGGGACGTCTCCTGGAGCGTCAGTGGATAGCGTCTGGGCGCTGGTCCCAGTGTTTTTGTTTTTTAGGATACCTTTTATCGGCCGTGGAGCTGCCATTCCCACACGCTGAACCTTGTTGTCAAGCGGACCGCCTTCCCTGCTCTGTGTATATTTACTGCCCCTCAGTTACAAAAACGAGCTTACGGTAAAAGGTAAATCCTCATAACTAGGACATTGACAAAATCGTCAGAAGAGAAAGCCTGCGTTTACGTGCTCCAGCGGTTCAGCTGTATCATTCCCATAGTGTGCGTGTGAGCCCAAACAGAGCACTGCCAGTGTCAGCCACCAGGAGACATCAGACTTCTCGCGAGAGGGAATTTAATCACGCTCTATTTACTGGAACTACACTATTGGTGGTGCACTTGCACTAGAACTTTTCTGGTTATTTATTTGCCTGGATTTGTTTTGCTTTTCCCAAATCATGACCTTCAACTTTTAGTTTGCATTTAATAACTTTTAGGATTAGGACTAGAGAGGCAGCTGGTCCAGCTCCAGGCTTTTTAAGTTCAGTGCAGATGAACTGTGTGGAGTTATCTCCTAGAACAGTGTTTCCCAATTTTTCTTTCTGGGGACCCATATTTTAAAAGTCACAAACCTTTGCAACCCAAGTCAATAGATATTATTCGTAAATCACAAAATAAAGGTGGATTTGACCATTACTGAACATTAATGAGGATATGTTGTTGCCAGAGTGATTGTGTCTCTCTGAACCGAACCAGCAATAAAAGGTATCCATAAGTAGCCTATTTGGACATTAAACTTAGCCCTGTATCCAGATCTACATGCAGATTGTGACAAAGTGACCCAAAAAAAATCTCTTATGACCCACCTGAGCATCACGACCCAGTCTTTCGGAAAAACTATCCTAGAAGACCTCTTGCATGGCACCAGTGCTCAAGACCATGCATGCCAAAGACCTCAGCAGCTTCAGAGTCTCATGTCCCATCTGATAGAGACACTGGAGAGCACTGACCCCAAGTTTCTGTCCATGCTGGACTGGACCCATTGTTTTTTCATTAGTCCAGCACCTTCAGCACTGGTGTGGACTGTAGCTATCTCACAAACCGGCCCCATTTTGTGAGAGCCCTGGACTCTGTGAGCTCTGACCTGCCGTGTGGAGGCTCCTCAGGGGTCCATCATCTCGCCTTCCATTTTCACTTTCTACACTGCAGACTTCAGACACTACAAAGACAACTCTGTCAACATCAGCCTTTGTAGATTAGTGTCAGCATAAGCACATGCTCATCAACACGGGTAAACCAAGTAGAAAGTAGATGGTGGTGGACTGATATATGCCAATACTGCCCTTGCCCTTACATCCTCGTGAGGACCTACTATGACTCTGTGGTAGCATCAGCCATCATGTGCTGTGAGCAGTATCACGGAGAGTGTGAGAAAGAAGTGGGAAAGGTCAACAAGAAGTCCACCTCCATCCTGGGCTGTCCTCTGGAGTGTCCTTGCTAAACTGACTGGACCATAAGTGTCATCCTCTGCAGTAAACCCTGTCTAAACTTTTAGCCTACCTCTAATGGATTGTTGGAAGTTTCATTTTGAATGTTTTGTGTTTTTATCTCTCTGTCCAACTCATCATGTTTAAGTTTAACCGCCTTATCCCACTCAAGTTTCTGCATTTTCCTCTTGAAAAAAGGGAGCGAAGTTGCTGATATGCTCAATAACTTTAGACTTGATAACTACTCTGTAATACCTTTCAGCTCTCTTGATTTAGAAAACAACAAAGTCCCTCTGCCTACTGATTTGGCATACTTTTACCACTGTTTTATCTTCAATTGCAATAAAATATTTGACAGCAATTTGTTGGGCAAGTTTGCCTAATGTACATAGGCCATGTTCAATGGCAATTTTTAAAGGTGATCCAGACAATGTGATGACCAATGCTGCAATTACATGCATGTACAGAGTACTCCAGTGTGTCTGTGGAGTAGACAGGTTCCTCTATGTACCTTGGGGCTTCCTCATCTGTAACCTCACTGAACCTTGAAGTACAAGCTCTTTTTTTGTTCAGCAGGGCAGTTTAAAGTGTCTGATTTTGTGTAGTTCCTCTGGTAAGCATCTAGTGGCTGCTTAACCTTATTATCTCTTTTTTTAACGTGGTATTGATGAGGAGGGACAAACTTACATAAATAATTATGAATACCCATAAATACCGATGAATACCCATGAATACACCCCCCACCCCACCTTCTCCCTCGCTCTCTCTATCTCTCTTTCTCCCTCTCTATCTCTCTGTCTATATCTATCTTTATTTATTTCTCTATCTCTTAATATTGGCCTGAAAATAACTCCATATACAACCCGACGTGCACCTCTAAGTAAGTGTGTACAAGTTTAGACGCACATTTTATACATTTCTTGAGCTCGTTGCTTTTATTGTCACGTGGACAAAATATTTACGTCTAAAGAAGTCGTTTCCGGAAAGCATTGATTGACGTGTAAGTTGACCAATCAGAGGCTCCAGAGGGACAGGCGCATGGCGGATGTATGCCTCTCACATGAAGCTACCGCAAACCAAAGCAGCTAACCGAGATTATACTGTAGCGCTAATGTTCAAGCTTTCTGAATTTACGTGAAACGAAATGGTAGTAATGTCAAGTGTTTGCTGCTATACTTACATATATCTGGACGATAATTAGTAACGTAGCGATGATATTGTCAATCGTCAAATTCCTGGCTACAACTCATTTCCAGGCTGAAATACAGGTAAACACCCTCTGCAGCTAGTTAGCTTCTTCTGCTAGCGCCAGGCTAAATCGGGTACTGGACGCTCTGTTTTCTTGGCCAGCTGTTCACCGTTTTGAGCGCCCGCGTACTTCACCACGGAGGAGGTCTGTGTGTGTGTGCCTCTTACATGTGCTAGCTGTAATAACCATTAATCATACCTAAATCACTGGATGATATTATTATTGTAAAGTCACCGAGCTGTTCAGCGTAATAGACTGCGATTAAACTCTTAGAAAACAGTGGAGTTGATTGTGTCCAAATTTTAAAAGGATCTTGTTTCTATTGAACTGTGATTCATCTTTATAATTTTCAATCGTTACTCGCAATTTAAATAAATCTATGTAATTATGCACTAATAATTACAGTTTATCAAAATAGCAGCAAATAGCAATGGAAACATTTATTGGATGATGTGTTCAGAGAAGAAGCTTCAGTATGTGATAAATATCGCGTAAAGTTTTAATGTAGCCAAGTTACTAAATAATACAACATCTTCCTCTATAGCATGCGCTTAGATTTAAGACCACAACTTAAAAATCTATTAGATTACAAACTGTTATTTGTAACAATCTTCTCATTTATGAGGCTCATTACTGCCTTAATGTTTGAATTAACAAAAATACATAACAAATGCATAGACATTAGACATTCATGTTTGGGCTATAATATTTTATAGTATAATAGTTGTATAAACAAATTATATATGTAATTGTTATTAGCTAGTAATTTTCTTTACTATCATCTTAACTAAACATTGTACTGGGTTAATGCCTGCTTCTGAGAACTGGATCACATGCTCTAGTTTCTGATCCTCTATACAGGTTCCCCCAGTCTATATGAGACATTATCCTATAACCAAGATGTTTGTGTAGGGTGGTTGAATGTCAAGTTTAAAACAATCTCTGTTTTTGGCAAATAGCAGAATAAGCTTGTGTTGGGGTGCTGCACAATTAATCAGACTTTAAGTGAAATGTAATTGTTTCATATTGTCAGTGTTAATTTTAAGTCTTTCTAATTGTGGAGCCTAATGCAAATCCTTTGTCATTAAAAGCATGTACTTTGGAGAATAACTCAGACTTTTTCTTTTTGAATTACAAAAGAAGTACTGAATTAGAATTTTTGATTGGGCAATATAGGAAAGTAATTATGTTTTTTGCTACGTCATCCAGCCCTACTACTGTGGCTGAGTTTGATGGAACACTGTCCTTTCAAAACGACATAATTACTGTTTTGGCTAAAGTTAAGTATTGTGGCTTATACCATATGCAACCATTAGTCTGTATGTATGTCTCTAATTTGTGTTTTGTAGGTGTAAAGACAACAGGTTGTGTCGGGAGGGCTTGCAATTAGCAGAAGGTCAACCGTCAGCTGATAGGTGCCAAGATGCTGCTGTCCCTGGGCATGCTCATGTTGTCTGCCACACAGATCTATACAATCTTCACAGTTCAACTCTTTGCTTTCCTCAACCTGCTGCCAGTGGAGGCTGACATTGCCGCTGTAAGTTTTTCTAAAAAACAAATTTTAATGAAAAGGTCAATTGTTCATTTTGGGGTTTGAAAAAATAGTCATATACAAGATAATTTTATGAACTAAATACTTGCTTTATCACTTGTGTTTCAGTATTCCTTTGATAACAAAACAGAGATTTTTGATGATCTTCCTGCAAGGTTTGGGTACAGGCTTCCAAGTGATGGGCTTAAGGTGAGTACTGCTCTTTCCATTGGGTGGATGTTATAAATTCTTATTACGCTCAACATATCAATAAATAACAAATATTTAAACAGCTTCACAGCTTATTTCAGATATAATATTATTTTATGACACGATTTCCTCGTTACAGTTAAAAAGGGACAAATTATGCAAAATGGACTTTTGTGAGCTTTTAACAATGTTGTAGCAATGATTACTCATCATTAACTTGCTCAAAGATGCATTTTGTTTCAGTAGTCCAGCATTGTCCTATGTATCTGTTTTCACCTACCCACTATCTCTGCTCACAGATCTGTTCTTAGTTGTAAATACTCAAAGGTTTCAGACTCCAGGTCATGCAGGAAGGGTTCAAAAATGTCACGTTCTTTGTCATTGGTAAAAATATGCAAATGAAAATACGCTGCTTGCTATGGTGAAATGCCACTATGAAGAGGTGGCGCTACAAATATTCAGTGGAACATTTTCTATTCCAAAGCTATTTTAGATCAGTATTGTTATACAGTAAACAAAATGTAAAATAATGATCTATCTTATATTATAGGTTAAAAAGTAATAGCTGGAAAAGTATGACAAGTCTTCTTTAAACCACTTTCAGCCATAGCTTTGTTCATAATTACATAACCCGTGTTGTTTTGATGGGGCAGCAAAGCTCTCCTCCCTCTTGCTGCACACTTGTTGATCTAAACAGTGAGAATGATTCATGTCTTCTCTCTGAGCTGCTCATTGTGACCAAGAACACTGTCTTTGCTTAAAGCCTTTGAGCTAACACAACCATCCAACTCATGAAATATTTCTTCAGGCCTGATAAATGTGTATTGTCTAATTTTTAAACAGAAAGCTATTACTTCTTATTCCAAGCCAGTTAAAAACAACTATATTTTTATTGCATCATCTTGCCTTAATTTAATAAATATTAAAAACATGTCTTCCATTGTACTCATATTATATTAGTCTCGAGGTATGCTGTATTAGATCTGAACCTATAGAGATGATTCTAAAGGCCAAATCATGTCTCAAAAACAGGACAGTGGGACAGTGGGACTAAATTAGAGTTGTAGGCCCTGTGCAGACTGCAGATCTTCGTTGATAGTCCATTATAATCCTATGGGGAATTGGCCAAGTCTCATCAGGGCCTATTAGACTGTTGCAGTTTTTAAACCTTTGACTCATGGCTGAGCTTTAAAGCCATGCTTGTTGTGACACCTGACTATTAGAACAGCTACATGAGGCTCTGTTTGAAACTCTGTTATGAATGATGTAAAGCAGTAGAACAGTGCATTTTCAGCTCTTGAGAAGGATACTGCTGCAGCCTAAATATCCTGGACTACTTAAATATGAATGGAACTAAACATAACTCCAGATATGTATTTGTTGTAGAAACAACATTTAATTTTTCTTGTTTGTGTCACAATGTGTTTCTTATTTTTCATTATCGCTGTTTCTTTTGTCAAGCAGTGCAGTGCAGTAAATGTGATTTTCTCGTATCCTGTTTGGACCCTACTGCACTATACAATTATTTGCGATATCAACGCACCCTTCTGTATTTATTTCTGATGCCATTAATGCACTCAGCCCTAAACTGCGTTATAGTAGTCCACTTTTAGAAAAAGCTGGCATCACAAGGCAGCACAAGCTGTTTATCCCTCTAGGAGTCTCTTCAGAACCGTTATTGTTGTTAAGACTTGCACAACTATTTAGTAATAATTCATAGTAGCAAGTTACATTTTGCTGGTTATACTTACACAATGACAAAATGTTGTGGTTGCCTCTATGTACTTATATATAAGGGTGACTTCCACAACTACTGGCCAGTCCATAATTACTGTATGAGATGACATGGTTCTGTCTCTGTTGGTTTATTTTGTATGATTCTGCTATTGATTTTTTAAAATGTGTGAGCAGGACAGAGAGCGGAAATAATTATTTCTCACATGTTTTATTCCCAAATCTATTGAGAGTTTTCACATATGTTAAGTATGTATTTTAAGAGCAATTACCCAAACTGTCAATACGCATGGTCTCTACATTAAGCCAAAGATGTTCATTTTGTCTTCTTATGTACTTTAAAACTTCAAAGACAATGCAGTAATGTGTATTTACCTTGTTGACATGATTCGGCTGCTAGCTGCAAGCCATATTCTGAAGATGGCTTGCAGCTAGCAGCTGAAACATGTCAACAAGGTAAATACACTTTACTGTATTGTCGTTAAAAAGAACCCAAGAAGTTATGGTCTCTACATTTTATATAACTAGGTCACTTAAGCAAGTATTTAACTAAGACAGGTTCATTTAACTAAGATGTTTGAGAACTTTCTGTACTCCTGTATGTTTTATTTATTTGAAATTTGTTTGATTTGATTCTGAAGTCCTCATTCAGATTACAGTTGGGGCAAAGGGCACTGGTTGTGGACAGTTTATAAAATTATATCTACTAAGTCATGCGCCAAAGCAAAATTCACACATTCACAATAATCGTCCAGGGGCGTGTCTTGAAGGGGGCACTGGAGGGACCACCATACCCAGGGGGCTGTGGCAGTGTTTGAGAATCAGGGACCAATAACCAGTTAATTTCAATTTGGCCTATAGTACAAAACTATAATAAATTGTGAAATGGCAATTAATGAAACATCCTGATGGATGTAAGTTTGCCACTATTCCAATAATGTGTTAAATTATTAGTAAGTAAGTAAGTAAGTCTTTATTTATATAACACTTTTCACAGACATGTCACAAAGACACTTTACAGAGCATTATTATTAGTATAAAGCTTTAGAGACTGGTGCTGTCCTTCCATAACTAAGTGCCCCCCACGGCCACACCTGTGAAAAAAGTTGAGACAGACCTCTATTTTCATCAGAAATTACAGTAAAAAGTTTGTGTGTAATAATAAAATTAAAATATATATATATATATATATAAAATCCATTATTGTGAAATGACAAGAGAACTATGACTTGCTGAACTATGACTCATTTACTCAACTGTATGCAAGTAGTGGCACACTAAGCTTTGGACCCATGTGATTTCCTCTTTTGTTATTTCCCCGCTCGAACACCTGCTGCAGCTTTCTCAATTCAGGTCACAGTCAACCCCAAAAGCAAAGCTACTTCCTCATAATATCGCATGATTTGTGAAATGTGTTAGTTTCTAGTATTATCAAATGTACCAACAAGAATGGAATAAGTTAGGGCAAGATAGCAGAAAGAAATTGAAGAAAAATACTAAGTGAGAGAGACTAGAAGAGATCTGTAGACTATGTGTTGACTTTACTAAAAGCACCTGGAAATATTTATAAAAAATTTTAAAAAATTAAAAATGTGGAGAACATGTAGGGAACAGATTGTTCTTTAGTGATACAGTAACGTTTAAGGCCAAGCATAAAACTGTCAACACTGATTCTATAGGGCTGTGTACAGATATATCGTTGTAGTTAACGTTGTCTGTGGTCTTTCTCTGGGCTTTTTTTACCGGGATTCCAACTCCTTCCGCTCCCATTTCCTGTTTTTCTCTGCTTTCCTTCTGCACTACTTCCAAGTGTTTTTTTCTTATCCATTTCAGTGACTTTTTCCTTATGATCAACAGAGGGCACCCTTGTCACTGGGTTTTTGCAGCATAAGGCAGTTGCCCCTGATGTTAACCGTGGATCACTAAAGTAGACAGCCCCAGATGTTTCCCAGAGTTGCCTGAATTGTATTAAATAAACTATCTGAACTTTAAAACAGTAACTTTATTATTATATTAACCCGTAGTTGTAGTCTGTCATTGTAGTAGTCAGTAGAGGCAAAGCCCACTCACTGAAAATGCAGCAGTGATGATGACAACAAGATAGAAAGTGCTGACTCTTATATACCAACAGGGAATTCATCTGGCCTGGCTTTTTTACAGAGAGAAAGAGAGGCAGAGAGAGAGAAAGAGAGGAAAGGAGAGAGAGTTGTGTCCCATAGCAGTCCACACTTCCTGTCTCGCGCCTGCCCCTGACAAATCAAATAGTGTTAGTTACAGCTCATTAAATGGTGATTAAGAAACATTAGGCTTATCAGAGTCAACTCCTCTGTATTATTTTTTTTACAATAGTTTCATATTTTGCACTTCTCAAACATCTGCCTGCCTCATCACCTCGCTATTTTTATCCTTTTCAGTTCCCTCACCTTTTCTGTCCTGTCATTTGATTCTTCTGTTAGAATCCCCTTTTGAAGTTTTGAGTTCCTGTCTCTCCTGTCTGTTTGAAATAACCAGAAGGCCTATGCGAATATATGGTATTCATTCACTTTATGGTGTGAGTGAAAAAAATGTTGATTAAACAGCCCATATTACACTATTTTCTGATCTATGTTTATAATGTTGTTTCCTCATCATAAACATACCTAGATTTGTGTTGTTTTTTCATTCACACAAACCCTGAATATTTAGGCTGAGTTCTTCTCACAAACACAAAACACTCTGTTCCACCTAGTAATGTCTTGTGGTAACACAGAAGTGCTCCACTATGTTTTTAAACTCCATACACCTTGGTTAGAATCATTTGGATGACTTCAGACCTGAATTTGACAATCACTACTCAATAAAAGGTAAAAAGTTTTACATGGCTTAAAGCTCACAAGAATCCATTTTACGTAATATAGGACCTTTGACAAGCAGTTGTAGAGAGTCGTGAGCAAATACAATTATGTGGTTTTGTTATTAGCTTTGGGAACTGGCAAAATTACAAATAATAATAATGATAAATAATCATTTATATAAGGGACTTAAAATCTGGGTGTGTAACCTAGAGGCTGGTTAGTAATGTCAAAAGTCCCATTGAATGTTTTGACGAATAGAAAGATTGATAAATGTTGATATTGTTTGCTCTTCCCTCAGGGCTTCTTGATTGGTGCTCGTCCAGAGAATGCCTGTGAACCCATCGAGCCTCCTCCCAGAGACAACCTCACAGGGGCCTTCATTGTCCTCATCAAACGCTTTGACTGCAACTTTGACATCAAGGTATTGCGCTGCCAGTCTATTTGATCTCAGTTATCTAGATATTATGCTTTGCTTGCACCTTATGAAATACTATGTGTTGATGTCATTGGCTGTTTGACATTAAACGCTCCACAGTAGAGGTATTAAAAATGATAGGATCGCTAAATGCTGCTTTGGAGATGGATTAAAATATCAAGTGTAAAAAAAATATATATATAAATGCTGCTAAAGGAGCTGATTAAAATGTAAAATGCTTCTTCCTTGACGTTTACAGGTGAGGTTAAGAACATTTCTGAGGGATCGCCATAACAGTGGGTAAATTTACATGGCCAGTAAAATCAGATAACTAGAATAATCAGATAACCCAGTATTAAGAGCTGAGTTTTGGTGCAATTTTACATGCAACACCTGGTAACACCTGGTCACATATGTCACTAAATCTTTAGAATAAGTGTTGTGTTTGAAAGACAAACTACAGTGAATTTACAGTTAACTCTTTCAGTCGTGAACATTTTCTGATTTCTTTCTGTCTTTACCTTATAATTAGTTTGTCCCCACATAATTAGTTTGCCCTTTTTGCATAATTTTCTTTGCTTGAAACCTGCACCTGTGAGAACAAACAGACAGAAGTTGGATTACTTACATTGGATACGTGTAAAAATAACCCTTGCCAATGGGAAAATCCCTCCAAATTTGTCACTATCGCCCACCATTGCACCACAATATAAACTGATACTTAGTGCATATATCAGTAGGTGGGTGTACATGGTGTCTTAGATCATTTACTTTGGACACAAAAAACGGAAACTGTCATTTCCCTAAACACAGTTTCCCGGATGAGCTTCTATTCCTGTTCTGCTGTGTGGACTTTTTCTTTTTATATTTTTGCTGAGAAATCTTTGAGTATCCAGATAGAAACATTCTGTTGCAAGCATCAATATCAGACTCGTTATTATTCACACACAGCCTGTACACGTCACGTTGGTGTTGCTGCCACTTATTTGGAGTGACAGCAATATTCTAGCTTTAGACTTGGCTGCAGAATCCATTTTTATTATTTTCACAGCGCTGAGCGCTTCTTGTGCCGAGCAGAATTATGGAGTGAATACTTTACTTACCCTGGCTGCGAAGGAGTATGTGAAGTTAAAACACTTTTAATCACATTTTGATAACACATCTTTCTTATAGGTTTATGGTAAAAAAAAAAAAAAAAAAAAGTTTGAAGTCAATTTAAATTACACAATTTGGGGAAAATCAACCTTACATATTGTCATATCTTGTTTGTAAAGATATTGTAAATGCTCAACCATGGAAAGTGCTTTTACTTTTTTGTCAAGTATTACAGGTATCATTGTAATACTATTTTTATCCCTGTTATGACTGTTTGTTAGCATTGTTAGCAATAGATGCTTTTGTACATACACTGTAATTGTAATGAGCAGTAAAAAGTGTTTCAAAATACTTACACACTAAAACTACTAACTAGTACACCAATTACCACGTAGTTATTGACTAATATGTGGCCCTTAAAGGGCAGTGTCTGCGATTACAAGCTTTCTAAAAACTGATTAATGTATGAAATATAGACCTTTAAAATTAAGGAAATGCAAACTGCACAATTGTATTTAAGTAATCAGGACTATGTTCAGAAAAAATTGAAATTATTTTGCTGTTTACATGTCATTTCAATAATCTTTTAGTAAAATGGCAACTGTTACCTACATCTTTTACGTGCATCTTGTTCATTTTCTCACATATTTTCATTTGTTTTGTCTATTTTCTTCATCGTGTTCCTCTCGCTCTGACGCGCTCCCTCACTTTTTCACTTTTTCCCCTCTCCGTTGTAAATCTGGTTCAGCTGTGCGACCTTATAAGGGCATATATCCTCAAATACACACACATACACACACACACACACACACACAGAGTGGCTCTTTGAGGAGGCAGTGAGGTGTTCCCTGGACCCGAGCGCAACCAGACTCCATTTCACATAGCTAACTGTCAGCCAGACTTGCAAAGTTTATAAACATTCACTGCTTTTTCAACGCATGTGTTAT
>NW_026571182.1:0-9890 GCF_026225935.1 Boleophthalmus pectinirostris | reverse complement strand
TTTGTTGATTTTTTGTTTCCTCCCAGAATTTCATTTAGCGTTCCCCAAACTTTTAAATGATCACCTTTTGCATCTCTAATCTTCGTTTGATAATATAAAAGTTTTTTACTTTTGTTCAATTTGGTCCTTAATTTAATTCCTTAATTTGCGATGATTTTTCCACAGTTCCACATTATTAGTATCATGTGCTTCCATTTTGGCTTTGTCTCTTTGTTTCATGTTTTCCTTGAGTTCATGATGTGGCCATGGAGCAGAAACATTTCTCACAGCTTCCTCATAGGAGCATGTTTATCCATGACCCTGGTCATCAAAGTGTTAAAAATCTCCACTGCTCTGCATGGATCATGAACTTGTGTTACATCTGACCAATCTATTCTTCTTACATCTGTAACAAAATCATCCTCTCTAAAGTTTTTAAATGTTCTTTTGCAAATACATTTTTGAGCAGGTTTGGGGACTTTTGTTCTTCTTATAACTGCAACTAAATTGTGGTCACTACAACCAACTGGAACAGAAATAGCCTCAGTGCATAAATCTGGCACATTTGTAAAAATTAAATCAATTGGACTTGCTGAGTGCGTCCCATCCACTTTTACATTGACTCTAGTGGATTTACTGACCAGTTGTGATAGATTACAAGTATTGGCAAATGAAGATAATTGACCTTTTAAGGCACAACTTTCAGACATAAAATCAATATTTAAATCCCCTAGAAAATAAATGTCATTTTCACTATCACATGCCTTATCCAACATGTTCCATATTTGGTCAAGATACACGACTGCAGCATTTGGTCTGTAACAACACCCAAGAAGGACAGACTTTAAATGAGGGAGCTGGAACTGTAACCACATCACTTCCACTCCTGGGGTATTAAGATCATTTCTGACTTTGACTGGAATATGGCTTTGGACATAACAAGCTCCTCCTCCTCCATGTAGATTTCTATCTAATCTGTAAATATTATATCCATCTATACCTAAAGCAGAGCTGTTTATTGTTGAATCTAAATGTGTTTCTGATAATGCTAAATACATGTAAATTATAATCTTCTATTAAATGAATAACTTCAGTAACTTTATTCCTTAAACTGCACACATTTAAATGAGCAATTTTAAACCCCAAAATAACCATCATGAAATATTCTTGACATCATGATTTGACTTTTAATCTTACATTGAGCTTTCATAACATACAGACACTGACAATGACACTTCCATTCAAACACACAGACACTCACCAATATCTTCAACATGTCATGAAATAAACACACAATGTCCACTGAGCTACGCCTGCTCTCAATGTTTTCTTTTCAATAAACTTAGGTCTTCTCAAATAAAGTTTGATTGCTTTGACTAACCATAAAATAATATGTCTTTGAACAATAATCAGTCAAGTTTAAATGCAACCAAAAATAGCCCAAGTGCCTTCTGTGTGTTCACTGTGAGGAAGCACAGTAGATCGAGGCCTATTAGTCCAGTAGAATTCGACGTATATCTTTCCACAGTTGTCAATCGTTCATGTCAAATGTTTATCCAATGTTCTTTGACCCTGGCTCCATTACCGTTTTGACATACGTATGAGCCACACTGCGCTCTGTGAACTTTTTAGTCTCACCTTTGAATGTTATGATCAGCGTGGCTGGATGCAGAATCCCATGTCTCACTCCGGCGTCTCGTAGTTTGGACCTGATCTCCCGAAAGCTGGTCCTTTTCTTTGCCATCTCTGTGGTCAGATCCGGGAAAATCCTCAATTTCATTCCGCGAACTCGTAGCAGCCCCTCCTTCGTAGCGATTTTTAGGATCTCCTCTCTCGTTGTCCTCTTCTGTAGGCGCACAATCATCGGCCTTTCAGTAGCCCTTCCAGCTGCCCCGATCCGGTGCGCTATTTCCACTTCTGGCTCCGACTGCAGTTTCTCCTCAAATAATTCCTTAAACAACCTGGACATATAGTGAGTCGGATTGTCTTTTTCGATGTCCTCCGCCAGGCCAAATACGCGCACATTGTACTTGCGACTGTGCATTTCCAACCTTTGGGCTTTCCCCTTCAGCTCCAAATTGGCTTTGTGCAGCTCCTCGCACGCCTTCTCCAACTTCGTGATCCGCTTGTCCATCGTTGATAAAACATTGTCCACTTCAAGCAGCTTTTGTGTGCAACTAGAAATGTCATCCTTGATGGTATTAAGTTGAGATACCACCACCCTTATCTCTTCTCTTATTATAGTGCGTATTAAATCCGCCAGTTCATTCCAACTGTTTTGCACACCTGTCGCTGCGTCATGCGCTCCGTCTTGTTGCGTCCCGACTTCTCCCTTTTCTTCATCTGGTTTAGAGTGGATTTTTGTCTTTTTGGTCGGCATGATGCTGAGTAAAGGTCTTTTACTTTTATTCAAAGAACTTTTTTTTTTTTTTTTTTTACTCTGTATAGATTTTTATTTGCAGTGATTTTTATTGGCAGTGATTGTAGTGTTGTGTTTTTCCTGTACTGGAGTGAAGGACTGGGTGGACTGAAATAATTGGACATTCCCTCACACCCAGTATGATTGACTGTGGTCGTAGCAGCAGGGACTTGAAAAGACAGAGGGCATGAGTGGGGAGGGGAGCTGAGGTGTGCACGCGTCACACCGGAACCGGAAAGGACGGGGCAAGGCAGGTGCGGGTGCAGGTGCAGGTACAGGTGCAGGTGCGGGAACGGGCGAAGCTGGACCGGCTGGACCAGGCAGAGGAGCGCGAAACAACAGAAACAACGCCTAAAAAGAGCCAAGTAGAGGGACGTATCTGGGGACCTTGTGGGAATGTGGGAGGCCGGACGGTAGATCGCACCGTAGCTAAGAAGCTCTGTTTCCACAGCGGCTCCGGAGTCGGAGGACCCGTGGCGGGGGCCCGGACGCGGGCATAATTATCTACATGAACGAGCCAAACAATACGTGGCGGTGGCAGGACCGGAGGGACTAGCGCAGGATGGGCAAACTACAGCCCGGGGGCCATATGCGGCCCTTTAACCCTTTAATGTTCACTCCAAGAAAAAAACTATGTGTAACACCTGGAATTTACAGGTAGCTTTAATAACAAAGCAAGCCAGTCAGTGTGTGGGTCTAACAGCCATACGGCAGCTTTTATTTTACAAAAAATATTAAAAGGTGCTTTGAAACAGGTGAGGATACGACTGCAGGGGTGCGGCTCCACCCTAAAGCCGGGGTGAAGGAGACATGCTATAAAGTGAGAAAACAAACAAGATTAATACAAAGAACCTTTACCACAACTGAAAACACCCAGTTACAAGTGCCACCATCACCAGTAACTCTAAATAAGGTCACCCTCTACGTGAGCCCCTCCACACCCAGACACCTCCAACCTGGAATTCATCGATATCTACATGCTTCCAGATTCTCAGAATCAGAAAACAATTCATGTCAATTAAATTTCATTCCAACATGAATTTCACTCCCTTTTCTGCATAAAACTCCAATACTTGTGACAATAGTACTTTCAAAAACTACATATGGGGCATTTATGTATTTCCCCTGTCTTAAATAATAAAAAAAGGACACCCGAGGACCTATCCAACTTCTCAGTTGTGCTGGTAAAATTCTTCAAGAACTTATTTTCTTGCATTGAACAAATTCAAAAAGGATACAAATCTCTCAAACAAAATAACGGTAACCAGTGGTACCCTCGCACATTATTTTTGATGATACGCTACAAAGCATTCCCTCACTCCGATCAAGGCAGGAAAACATTGCACTTCTCACATTTCCATCTTGACACACCCTTTGGGCAGAGGCTGCATCGTCCCTGGTTGTCAGTGTGAAGTGGCCAATGTCCATAGTTGTGGTAGCGTATGTCTGGTTGTGGCCGTGGGGTCTTGGGGGGAGGCGTTTCTTCTCACAGGACATTTATGTGGTGGACAAGCAGATGATGCTGACCAACTCTAGGTGCTGGCTTGTTGACTTGTTTCAAACTGTGGGCCACAGTCAGGCGAAACATTTTGAGAGGCACTGTTTTTTCCTTCAGTAGGTCACAGTCTCTCTTGTAGACAAACCAAGAATTAGAAATGCACAGGTCAAGGGCGTATCCAAACAGGGGGAAGTACCAGCGTTGTTATTTGGCTGAGGTCTTGTACCCCAGAAACTTGAATCAGGAACCTGGAATTCATCAATATCTACATGCTTCCAGATTCTCCTGGATTCGTTTTCTTTCTTTTCAGCCATTTTTTTCTTCTTTGTGCATGGGGGCGACACAGGGGCCTCATCCAGCTCTTCCATTTTTTTTACTTTTTTTTACGATTTCTTCTTCTTAGCAGATGTGCTTGTAGAGGGCATCTCCTCTTCATCCATAAATTCAGTGGAAAGGTCGCCGATCACCTCTACTTGTTTGGGCAGATAATCAGGATCCTGCTATTACACATATTAAATAATTTCAGTATAATAACACTGTAATTGTAACATATTGGCAACAATGCGTGAACAGAAGTGTTTTTATCCCATCAAAAATAGTAAAATTTAATGAAATTATCATAAATTCACCAAACTGTTACCATATGGTTGAGATGTCACTCCATGCCAAGTTTTACCATAGAGTGACATCTCAACCGTTTGGTCAAGCATGTTTTCAAAAAATGATTTGACCCTTATAAAATGTTTTTCTGTTGCAGCAAGTGACATCATTCTGTTAAGTAACGTGTTTAGATGATGTAATATGTTGAAAAAACTGATTTACCTTTAAAAATGCAGCCAGAAGTTGTTCATATGTCAGAAGTGATTTTTCTGTTTTTAACTTGCTAGAGTCACGATGAGTGAAAAGTCCATCCATCCATCCATTTTCGTCCGCTTATCCGGGGCCGGGTCGCGGGGGTAGCAGCCTAAGCAGGGACTCCCAGACTTCCTTCACCCCAGACACGTCCTCCAGCTCCTCCGGGGGGACCCCGAGGCGTTCCCAGGCCAGCCGAGAGACATAGTCCCTCCAGCGTGTCCTGGGTCTTCCCCGGGGCCTCCTCCCGGCGGACATGCCCAGAACACCTCCCGAGGGAGGCGCCCAGGAGGCATCGGAACAGATGCCCGAGCCACCTCAACTGGCTCCTCTCGATGTGGAGGAGCAGCGGCTCTACTCCGAGCTCCTCCCGTGTGACTGACTGAGCTCCTCACCCTATCTCTAAGGGAGCGCCCAGCCACCCTGCGAGGAAACTCATTTCGAGCGCGCTTGTATCCGCGATCTCGTCCTTTTCGGTCACTACCCAGAGCTCATGACCATAGATGAGAGTAGGAACGAAGACTGACGGTAAATCGGTTTTCGACCTTTCGACTCAGCTCCTCTTCACCACAACGGTCCGATACAGCGACCGCATCACTGCTGCCGAAGCTGCATCCGATCCGCAATCTGTCAATCTTCCGTCCTTCCTCACTCATCGTGAACAAGACCCCGAGATACTTGAACTCCTCCACTTGAGGCAAACTCTCCCCCACCTGGAGAGGGCAAGACACCTTTTTCCGGTCGAGAACCATGGCCTCGGACTTGGAAGAGCTGATCTTCATCCCAGCCGCTTCACACTCGGCTGCAAACCGCCCCAGTGCACATTGCAGGTCCTGGTTTGATGAAGCCAACAGGACAACATCGTCCGCAAACAGCAAAGATGAAATCTGTTGTCCCCAAACCGGACCCCCTCCGGCCCCTGACTGCGCCTAGAAATTCTGTCCATAAACACAATGAACAGAACCGGTGACAAAAGGGCAGCCCTGGTGGAGTCCAACATGCACCGAGGAACAGGTCTGACTTACTGCCGGCAATGCGAACACAGCTCCTGCTCCGGTCATCACAGGGACCGAACAGCCCTTAGCAAAGGGCCCCGGACCCCATACTCCCAGAGCACCCCCACAGGACACCACGAGGGACACGGTCGAATGCCTTCTCCAGATCCACAAAGCACATGTGGACTGGTTGGGCAAACTCTCCCATGAAAACCTCGAGCACCGATGGAGAGTGTAGAGCTGTTCCAGTGTTCACGGCCAGGACGAAAACCACACTGCTCCTCCTGAATCCGAGGTTCGACTATCGGCCGGATTCTCTCTCCAGTCCCTGGCATAGACCTTACCGGGAAGGCTGAGAAGTGTGATCCCCTATAGTTGGAACACACCCTCCGTCCCCCTTATACAGAGGGACCACCACCCCGGTTTGCCAGTCCAGAGGTACTGTCCCCGACCGCCACGCGATGTTGAAGAGGCGTGTCAGCCAAGACAGCCCCACAACATCCAGAGACTTCAGGTACTCAGGACGGATCATCCAACCCCGGAGCCTTGCCACCAAGGAGCTTGCCAACCACCTCAGTGACTTCGGCCAGGGTGATGGATGAGTCCACCTCCGAGTCCCCAGCCTCGGCCTCCTCCTCGGAGGACGTGACGGTGGGATTGAGGAGATCCTCAAAGTATTCCTTCCACCGCCGGACAACGTCCCCAGTCGAGGTCAGCAGCTCTCCCCCCGCACTGTAAACAGTGTTGGTGAAGAACTGCTTTCCCCTCCTGAGGCGCCGGACGGTTTGCCAGAATCTCTTTGAGGCCGTCCGATAGTCCTTCTCCATGGCCTCCCCGAACTCCTCCCAGCTTTTTGCCTCCGAGTTTTTGCCTCACCAACGGGCTGTAGCGCGCTTGGCCTGCCGGTACCTGTCAGCTGCCTCAGGAGTCCCCGAGCCAGCAAGGCCCGATAGGACTCCTTCTTCAGCTTGACAGCATCCCTTACTTCCGGTGTCCACCACCGGGTTCTGGGGTTGCCGCCGCGACAGGCACCACAGACCTTACGCCCACAGCTCCGAGCAGCTGCATTGACAATAGAGGCCAAGAATGAAGCCCACTCGGACTCCATATCTCCAGCCTCCCCCGGAATCCGGGAGAAGTCCTCCCGGAGGTGCGAGTTGAAGGTCTCTCTGACAGAGGGCTCCACCAGACGTTCCCAACAGACCCTCACTAACACGCTTGGGTCTGCCAGGTCTTTCCGGCTTCCTCCTCCGCCAGCGAACCCAACTCACAACCAGGTGGTGATAAGTTGACAGCTCAGCCCCTCTCTTCACCCGAGTGTCCAAGACACGCGGCCGGAGATCAGATGACACGACGACAAAGTCGATCATCGACCTCCGGCCTAGGGTGTCCTGGTGCCACGTGCACTTATGGACACCCTTGTGCTCGAACATGGTGTTCGTTATGGACAAACTGTGACTAGCAGCACAGAAGTCCAATAACAAAACACCACTCGGGTTCAGATCGGGGAGGCCGTTCCTCCCAATCACCCCTCTCCAAGTGTCACTGTCGTTGCCCACGTGGGCGTTGAAGTCCCCCAGGAGAACAACGGAGTCCCCGGTCGGTGCACTGTCTAGTACCCCTCCCAAGGACTCCAAGAAGGCCAGGTACTCGAGTACTCTGCACTGCTGTTCGGCCCGTAGGCCGACACCACAGTGAGAGACCTGTCCCCGACCCGAAGGCGCAGGGACGCGACCCTCTCGTTCACCGGGGTGAACTCCAACACACAGCGACTGAGCTGTGGGGCAATGAGCCCACACCAGCCCGCCGCCGCTCCCCGCGGCCAACGCCAGAGAAATGGAGAGTCCAGCCCCTCTCAAGGAGTTGGGTTCCAGAGCCCAAACTGTGCGTGGAGGTGAGGCCGACTATATCTAGTCGGTAACGCTCAACCTCCCGCACAAGCTCAGGCTCCTTACCCCCCAGCGAGGTGACATTCCATGTCCCCAGGGCTAGTCTCCATGTCCGAAGATCCGGTCGTCCGAGGCCCCCGCCGTCGACTGCTGCCCAGATCTCTCTGCACCGGCCCCATATGGATCCTCCTGCGGGTGGTGGGCCCACGTGAGGACGGCCCCACGTCGCTCCTTCGGGCTGAGCCCGGCCGAGCCCCGTGGGGGGAGGCTCGGCCACCAGGCGCTCGCTGGCGAGCACCCACCCCAGGCCTGGCTCCAGGGTGAGGCCCCGGTGACGCCAATCCGGGCGACGTAACTGGCCTCTGTGTGTGATTCATCATGTGGGGCTTCTGAACCGTTCTTCGTCTGACCCGTCCCCCCGGACCTGTTTGCCTTGGGTGACCAGGGGCATGAAGCCCCCGACAACATAGCTCCCGGGATCATTCGGGCACTCAAACCCCTCCACCACGATAAGGTGACGGTTCAAGGAGGGGGAGTGAAAAGTCCTACTGTCAAAAAATAGAGTGCCCTCTAAAGGTTATTTCATGCATAGCATACTTCAGCCAAGTGGTTGAGATGATCCAATCAGGTTGAGTTCAGTTCAACTCATTTCCCAATAAGATATAGTGACTCAAAATGTGATCTACCAAATGGTTGAGCAGAACATTAAAGGGTTAAACCTTTTAATCCGGCCCGCCGAACTTGAATAAATAATAATAATAAACCTTGTTAATGTTTTATTTTTCCTGCATTTCCGGCGTTTCCCGGTAGACGGCGCACTATATATACATTGAGGTGCGGCGGCTTCTGTTGGCCGCAATGCTTTATGGGAAAGTATTGACAGGAGTCATTTCGGGCGGTGTATTCGGACCATGAATGAGGTAGAAGTGTTAAAGACATAAGACTGCATTAATTCTGACATTAGTGTGTAAACAAAAAGTCTCTGTCGCACAATAGCATGTACTAATGCTAACAGGGTAAATGATCTGCATTTACACTGTGTGACGGTGTCTTGTACATCACGTGTTACCTCCTGTCATGTGGTTCAGTTAAAGGTGTGAACATCTGTGATATTTGCTATTGAAAGGGCCGTATGAGCCAGTGCCAAACCCCCCGTATTCCAAAATGGCCGCCCTTTCAAATTAACGTGCCGAGCTCAATGGCGCATGATCCCAGATTAGCCTAGCATGGCTAGGTACTGTCGGTGGCTGTGAGCCGACCGAGCATGCGCAGTAGTGCTCTTTTCTCCCACGGGCACACGCGAATGCACGCGACCACACGCACGGAGCGCGGGCTCGTGTATCACGTGATCGCTTTGACCAATCAGAGCGAGAGGAGCTAGAGCGGAGCAGGAGCTAACGAATTATAAAGCGTTTTTTTAAGACAACTGAAGGATTTTGAGCGAGAAAAAGTTTATGATCTAAAAATAGGTAAAAATCGCCAACAAATCCGATATTTTTGAAAGCTGTAGATGAACCTGTCAGACGAACACGAGCAGTTTGTGATCACATTGCCTCTATGAGAAAAATCTTGTCTCGGCCCATGGGATTTTTTCTGCTGAAGTTCAGTGAGTGACACTACGTCAACTGGAGGCAGCGACAAGCAGCAATACTGTATCCAGTTATTTAGTGCCCGGTGACCTTATGCAGCCGTTCAAACTGACCCACAGAACTTGACCAAATTATAATAAATAAACCGTACTGCTGTTTTATCTTTCTTGCATTTCCGGCGTTTCCCGGTAGATGGCGCACTATATATACATTGAGGTGCGGCGGCTTCTGTTGGCCGCAATGCTTTATGGGAAAGTATTGACAGGAGTCATTTCGGGCGGTGTATTCGGACCATGAATGAGGTAGAAGTGTTCAAGACATAAGGCTGCACTGTTTCCACTTTAAATCTGTGTAAAACAAACTCATAAAATTCATACTCAGTGTATTAGAAAGTCCTGAAGGTTTGATTAGGCTGCGTGTTTTCATGGTCTATGTGTCGTCTACACGCTCTGTCTAAGAGCTCGGGTCACATGTTTGTCTTTGATGTGCAGTGGGGCAGACCTCATTTCACTTTTCATGAGTTCTGGAACTTACATGTGTAAAAGTTGCAGCGCGTAGTGCAGAATACGTCCTACATGAGAGTAAATACGAGTGCAATGGAGCCGGGCTCTGAACACGTCATGTCCCGTCTTCTGTCCGGCCCTTCAGTCAAATTTTAGAACCTATGTG
>NW_026571181.1:0-2915 GCF_026225935.1 Boleophthalmus pectinirostris | reverse complement strand
ATCCAACATGTTCCATATTTGGTCAAGATACACGACTGCAGCATTTGGTCTGTAACAACACCCAAGAAGGACAGACTTTAAATGAGGGAGCTGGAACTGTAACCACATCACTTCCACTCCTGGGGTATTAAGATCATTTCTGACTTTGACTGGAATATGGCTTTGGACATAACAAGCTCCTCCTCCTCCATGTAGATTTCTATCTAATCTGTAAATATTATATCCATCTATACCTAAAGCAGAGCTGTTTATTGTTGAATCTAAATGTGTTTCTGATAATGCTAAATACATGTAAATTATAATCTTCTATTAAATGAATAACTTCAGTAACTTTATTCCTTAAACTGCACACATTTAAATGAGCAATTTTAAACCCCAAAATAACCATCATGAAATATTCTTGACATCATGATTTGACTTTTAATCTTACATTGAGCTTTCATAACATACAGACACTGACAATGACACTTCCATTCAAACACACAGACACTCACCAATATCTTCAACATGTCATGAAATAAACACACAATGTCCACTGAGCTACGCCTGCTCTCAATGTTTTCTTTTCAATAAACTTAGGTCTTCTCAAATAAAGTTTGATTGCTTTGACTAACCATAAAAATAATATGTCTTTGACCAATAATCAGTCAAGTTTAAATGCAACCAAAAATAGCCCAAGTGCCTTCTGTGTGTTCACTGTGAGGAAGCACAGTAGATCGAGGCCTATTAGTCCAGTAGAATTCGACGTATATCTTTCCACAGTTGTCAATCGTTCATGTCAAATGTTTATCCAATGTTCTTTGACCCTGGCTCCATTACCGTTTTGACATACGTATGAGCCACACTGCGCTCTGTGAACTTTTTAGTCTCACCTTTGAATGTTATGATCAGCGTGGCTGGATGCAGAATCCCATGTCTCACTCCGGCGTCTCGTAGTTTGGACCTGATCTCCCGAAAGCTGGTCCTTTTCTTTGCCATCTCTGTGGTCAGATCCGGGAAAAATCCTCAATTTCATTCCGCGAACTCGTAGCAGCCCCTCCTTCGTAGCGATTTTTAGGATCTCCTCTCTCGTTGTCCTCTTCTGTAGGCGCACAATCATCGGCCTTTCAGTAGCCCTTCCAGCTGCCCCGATCCGGTGCGCTATTTCCACTTCTGGCTCCGACTGCAGTTTCTCCTCAAATAATTCCTTAAACAACCTGGACATATAGTGAGTCGGATTGTCTTTTTCGATGTCCTCCGCCAGGCCAAATACGCGCACATTGTACTTGCGACTGTGCATTTCCAACCTTTGGGCTTTCCCCTTCAGCTCCAAATTGGCTTTGTGCAGCTCCTCGCACGCCTTCTCCAACTTCGTGATCCGCTTGTCCATCGTTGATAAAACATTGTCCACTTCAAGCAGCTTTTGTGTGCAACTAGAAATGTCATCCTTGATGGTATTAAGTTGAGATACCACCACCCTTATCTCTTCTCTTATTATAGTGCGTATTAAATCCGCCAGTTCATTCCAACTGTTTTGCACACCTGTCGCTGCGTCATGCGCTCCGTCTTGTTGCGTCCCGACTTCTCCCTTTTCTTCATCTGGTTTAGAGTGGATTTTTGTCTTTTTGGTCGGCATGATGCTGAGTAAAGGTCTTTTACTTTTATTCAAAGAACTTTTTTTTTTTTTTTTTTTTTTACTCTGTATAGATTTTTATTTGCAGTGATTTTATTGGCAGTGATTGTAGTGTTGTGTTTTTCCTGTACTGGAGTGAAGGACTGGGTGGACTGAAATAATTGGACATTCCCTCACACCCAGTATGATTGACTGTGGTCGTAGCAGCAGGGACTTGAAAAGACAGAGGGCATGAGTGGGGAGGGGAGCTGAGGTGTGCACGCGTCACACCGGAACCGGAAAGGACGGGGCAGGTGCAGGTGCAGGTGCAGGTACAGGTGCAGGTGCGGGAACGGTGAAGCTGGACCGGCTGGACCAGGCAGAGGAGCGCGAAACAACAGAAACAACGCCTAAAAAGAGCCAAGTAGAGGGACGTATCTGGGGACCTTGTGGGAATGTGGGAGGCCGGACGGTAGATCGCACCGTAGCTAAGAAGCGCTCTGTTTCCACAGCGGCTCCGAGACGTGGCGGTGCGGAGGACTAGCGCAGGGATGGGGCGGGGGGGCCCGGGAACGCAAGTAGCTTTAATACAAAGCAAGCCATCAGTGTGTGGGTCTAACAGCCATACGGCAGCTTTTATTTTAAAAAATATTCAAAGGTGCTTTGAACAGGTGAGGATACGACTGCAGGGGTGCGGCTCCACCCTAAAGCCGGGGTGAAGGAGACATGCTATAAAGTGAGAAAACAAACAAGATTAATACAAAGAACCTTTACCACAACTGAAAACACCCAGTTACAAGTGCCACCATCACCAGTAACTCTAAATAAGGTCACCCTCTACGTGAGCCCCTCCACACCCAGACACCTCCAGCCCACACCCCCTGCAGAGCTACAACAAATCAACAATCAAAAACTAAAACTCAAAAACAGCAACCAGCACTGAGCCTGTAACACAGAGCAGTTAATTAAATACATCAGTTAAAATTAAACAATAAGATAAAAGTTAAAAGCACCTCTCTGATCTGGACTGTTAAAACCCTTAAAATAATGTTTACAAAAGTTACAAATTTGTTTTCTAACAAGATTAAAATGTACAAACATTACATTTGTTTGGCTCACCAGAAATAGCCGTGTGTTAGACCTGCTCAGGAAGAGGAAGTCACCTGGTTCCCCTCTGACCTTTGTAGTCTCACCTCACAGGTGTCACATGGCAGAGATCACATGATCAGCTACCTTGCCACATATGTAAAAAATATTTTTTTGTGCTTTTTAAGTTATTGGGTCACTAATAACAAAAATGAATTTAAAAATATATATAGACCCC
>NW_026571180.1:0-75000 GCF_026225935.1 Boleophthalmus pectinirostris | reverse complement strand
TAGTGATTTTGTACATAACTTTTTTGTAGCATAATATTTAAAACATAAGAAAACTTACACTTAATTACATAAAATTTATATAAAATAACTTAAAAAATCTCTGAAAATATCCTGAGAAACATTTGCCAAGATAAAAATATGTAACTCAATAAAATAAAAAATAAGACATTACATTTATTCCAGTAAAGCATCATTAGAAACAAACTAGCAATGATGTTGTTTTTTTTTGTTTGTTTGTTTGTTTTTTTTTCCATTGGCCTTTGAATGACATCCAAACATGTGGAGTTTTTCCACCTTCTTACACCATCTGTGCTGAGTAAAGGGGACTGGAAGGTCAGCTGTAGCAAAGGGGCCATTAGTCATGAAACATACCTGTGGTGAGCTCACATTCATAATTCATAATAGATAAAGGTAAAGAGTTCATTATTTTTTGCTTATTAGAAATTATGAGCAGGTCCACCCCAACTGCAATTTTTTCCATGTGTTGTTAGATTTATTTGTCTCTCACACAGACATTTTGAGCAATGATCAATAGTTAAGGTCTAAAAATTGTATTAGTTAGATTAGGGGCAGTCCTACACTGTTTCTGTGACAAGGTTCATTACAGAATACTGGTAGGTGGAACTATACTCAAAACTATCTTTTACCAGTACATGTAAATGAGTGATAAAATGTACAGTACACGATGTATGTAAATCTGGGTAATTATTAACCCAGAGGCAACACGAAACATATGGACTCCACAGACTGAGAGCAGGGAGCAACAGCTAGAGCAAAAGAGAAGCAACAACATGGAGCTGAAGATTAAAAAAAAAAATTTAAAAGAGAAAGACCACATTAGATGATCTTAATACTTCTCAGTCTTTGTGTCCCTCTGTCTCTGTCTCTTTCTCTCTCTCTCTCTCTCTCTCGCGCTCTTCTACTCCCTTTCTCCCTCTCTTATTTGCCACTACAACTATTCAGCCCTCTACCCTCTCTCTCTCAGCTCCCTCCAGACGCTGCCGGGGAAACAAAGGAATAATACATTCCATCTTGACCATGACAAGACAGCTGTGTGTGTGCGTAAAGTGTGTGTCCGCCAACACACACATCTATGCCTTCCCTTTCCTCCCGCCCCTTGAGGCTTCCCCCTTTGCGTTACAGTTATCCACCGGCCCGCGGTAAGTGGCTAGAATGGCCAATAAAATGGACACTCTCCCACTTAACCCCACGCAGTCCGCTGTTAACACTCATACCAGCACCCTCCCGAAGCACGTGCAGCGATAAGAGTGGACACGGAGGAGGTTTAACAGTTACGACAAGGAGGGCTGGAGGAGGATCAAGTATAGGTCGTGTTAATGGCTTGTGGCTTCCTCTGAATGTATACTTTTGCTTCGGTCTGGTGGCAGCACAAGAAAGCATTCCCAAATTCCCTTGAAAAGTAAAAATTCCCCAGAGATGGATGGTTTTGGACTTCCTGTATTCGGCTTTGAGGGGAGAGGGGGCGGAGTCATTGGTGACCTTTTTGACCTTTCCATAAGAGCAAGAGGGTGGCGGGGGGGGGGTACAGGAAACTCAATACTTTCTTCCTCTTTGCCCCTCCAAAGTGGCCTCAGTTCCTTATTGGCCATATTCTTTGCAGGCTGTTGGTCCATCTCTCTAATAACACAGACGCATACAGTCTATAAGAGACATTATGTCCCTGTTACGTAACCTGCACGCAGATATGTCGAGCTCTCAGAAACCAGGTTGTTCTCCTCACACTCATTTCAAAGTTTGCCTTTATACTGCCCTCTATGTATGTTAACACAAATCCAGATAAGCCAAACATTTATTATTATTATGTAGTAGCATTTATGGTTAATTAGTCAGCAGGGCCATTATTAAACAGGGCTAACCATACGTGTATTGTACCTAAGTTTAGTGTGTTTTGTAAGTCAAAAACACACTAAATGTAGAATTAAAAGATATAATACTCTATTACTATTATTATTGTGGCCCAGTCGCCATAGTGTACGTGACATTGATTGACATCTGAACCATCTTGCAAGAATGCCACTTTTTGAATTTAGAGATGGAAAAAAGGTTGAGATTCAAATCCCCCTTTATCTTATCTTAAAGGCGTGGTTTCCCTGTGTAGCTGTGTCCAGATCAGATATGCCATTGCCTGCCCAAAGATCTTAACCACTGAAGAGTGTTCCAGAAAGAGGTTCAAATGCCTTTTCAATCATTAAATGTAGAAGTCATGTAGTTTGATTGAGGATGTTAAGAATGTTTGGTTTATTGATTAAATCAGGATTATTGTAGTCAGAAAACGTAAAGATTGCGATAATTTTATGAACCTGTCATTATGTTATTGCTAGGTTTTATATGACATCGCAAAATTCTAGAGGTCAATGGGGAAAAGCAAAATTAATATTGTTAAAATGCAGATTTTTATTGTACTATACTGAGTTCTTTGGTTTAGTCACTAATAGAAATGATCAGGTTCAACATTCATGAATTTTCCTTTTTAGATATTTCATGGCAAAGTAGAACGAATAGGAAAAAAAAATGTCCCTTGTCCCCCATCTGAGAGTATGACACCATCACATTTATAATCTGAAAACCAGAAGTTGATATACCATGTAACCCTAGTCCTACAAGAATCACTCTTGCTTGTTGTTACTGTGGTGACCTCATAACCCACAGTTGCACACATCGACCCTGATCCAGCACAGCCTCCTCAGGTCCCATGACAGGGTATGACTATGGCTGACTGAATGGATGACTAGCTCGTGTCTGAGGAGGGAGGCCCCAGCTAATGTCGCACAGACCTTTTTTTCAGACTTGTTTTCATGTCCGGGACTTTTTGTTGTGGCAACCGGTGGCCTGTTCCATCAAACTATAAGACACCCACTAATGGCCAGATAGTGTAACGTAATGAGATATATTGATAGGGTAGACATGTACAGTTTTAATGAATGATCTTTGGACATTAGTTGGAAGTATTCTGTTGCAAATTAAAGCTTAATTAATTATATAATTAATTGGATCTAAGGAGTCTGCATTAAACTTATGTATTTTACAAGTATTGATTTACATATTTTTATAGCGCAAAAATACCTTAGAAAACAGTTACTAGGAGCGTGGTCAGATCTAACCAGAAACATGACCCTAATGCCATAGTGTTGAACATTCCAGGCAAAGACGTACTTACCATCTCAAACAAAGACAAGTAATGGTTTCAGACCTGAAAAGTTATTGACTGCATCTTCAAATAATGACTTGTTCAGACAATATTAACAACAACAATGAATAATATAATAATATAATGAATGGTTTATCATTTACTGTCAATGTTCTTTGCCACTTAGATTAAAGTTTAACAGCTCGCGTCACACCTTTTGTGCAAATATTACAAATGCTTTGCTTCGGGAGCCTCAGCTCACAGGTTTTATTGAGCTCTTTATCTAATCAGCCGTATGGACCTTGAAACTAAAGCCTAGAATTCCTCTGAAGGAAGGAGGGAGTGGGTCAGACCAATGAGTAACACAACAAACAGAGAAGAGACTCTTTACAGACATGGGTGCAGTTTACCTGTTGGCAGACATCTGTCATTGTGTTATCTGCCATAATAAATGATCATTGACATATTGTGTTTGTGCTCTGTACCTTTTATTTGGACTAGTGGAAAACTTTTTCTTATTTTGGTAGTATATCAAGTACAAGTCAAGTCTACATGATTTCTTAATGAAGCTAAATTGAAAAGTTCAGCATGTACATTTCATTAATTTAAATGAAATTATTACCTTAGCCTTGGCCAAGAGATGGAGGCAAGGTTTGTTTACTCTCAGGACAGAGGCAATATGCAGAATTTCTAAAACATGCATCAGTGCTTTTATAAGGAATCTTTGTCGGCTACCACCACCTGCCAAACTTACAAGATCGCTAGTTTGCAAACTTTTTGTGTCTGTGTTTGATGCTGTTATTTTCCTCTGCATCTACACCTTAAAACTTCTCTCCTTTATTATAAATAATTTAGTAACAATTATTTGAAAGTACAACACAAGATGAGTTGAGATTGCGTGAGCATAGTAGACTCATTTACAAAGTGCAGCAGTCAGGTCTCTATGCAAACTGACTGGGCGAAGACAGCACCAGTACAACACACTGGTCATTTTTACTTCTTCCCTGGGAGTGCTTGCTGTTGCATAAGCACAGGCAGGATGCAGGAGGAAACCTGATAGCCAGACAAATAATACTGCAGAGGTGAGAGACAAATTAAAGCAATTATAGTGTGTGAAAGGAGTTGACATGTTCAAGCCGCAGCAGCCCGTGAGTGGACTGCAGACATTTGGCTAAATATGGATGAAGTCACAAAGAGACAAAAAGTTAGTGATACAACAGTTTACATTAGTTTTAATTAAAAGAAATAATAATAATTTAAAAAAACAGTAACGTTGCAACATTTTGTAGCTCCAGGTGGCATCATTTCCACACTCTCAGTCATCTGTGACCAGCTCAATCTGTTGTATGTAAGCACAAAGCAGAGCTAGAGGACAATGTATATAGTCCATTGACTTGAAATGGAAAACCTGTATAATACATTTTCTTAAATTTTATGGAAGTACATTTTCTCAGTAAAACCTGATCTCACATTCATAGAGGTTCTGAAAAACTGAATAATAGAAATGCATAATACCGCTGTTGGCCTTCAGAGGAGACTTGACTCTCTGAACCAAGGATGTGTGACCCACTGTACTTGCCCCAAATGAAAAAGTAATTGGTTTTTCAGGGAATGGAGTCAAGAGTGAATAAGTGACATCATGTTTGGTATTTAAGAAATGGATAAACATATTGAGAACAAAACTTTCTGTATTCTGTCAAAACTATATATAGAGCTGTTTAAAATGCAGTTACCTAATCCTGTATAATTAGAGCTGAGACATTTTGGAAAAACATCCAATTATGATTGTGACAGGCATTGCTCTTACAATTTGATTAGCAATTTCTGTTTAGATAATAGTATTCTGTTCAAAGTTCACATTTTAAACATAGCCTTTAAGATTGGATAGAAAACTGAAATATTATGAACAATATAAACAGCTAAACTAATCCAGGAATCCCATGCATTGCAGAGCATGTTTGCAGAGGTCTGAGCAGGGTTAGCAGCATTGTTTTCATGATAAAACAGTATAATTTGTTGTTAGCAAAAATAATTACGTAAGCAAAATAATTACAGTCCTTGTGATTTGCTAATTGTGACTATTCAAACTGCAGTTTCCATTTGATTGCATTATATCTTGTAGTCTTATCACAAATGCTAGTTAGCAAAGTTGCCTGTGTGGTAAAGGAAGGAGTTGCTTTGCAGTCTGAAAAAAAAAAAACTGTCTAAGAAACTGTCTAAGCAGTCATGTAGGATATAAAAGTGTTCCATATATTCCTGTAGCTCTGTTTGTGTCTGCTTAGGTTGTGCAGGCTGTACTTTGTATATTTTGGATGTCAGTTAGCAGTTGAAGCTAACAGAAAATACTGCTTCTTGTCACAACAGTCTGCAGATACTATCACTGCTGCAGACAGTAGAGATCCCTCCTCAGAGTGTGCTGGTATTTAAAGCCACGCTCCATTCTATTGATTTCTTTCCTTTCTAAAGCTGCTACAGCTCAGTTTCTCTCTGTCTCTGCCCCTCTCCTGTTTCCAGCCTCTCTGCCGTCTCAGGAATGCATTGAATGTCCTTATCTTTGCCCATGAAAACACAAGGGTGAGCCTGCTGCAGAGGTTGAATTCTTCTGCAGAGCCCAGGCACACACAAGGGCTTGTATGCCGACATGTGCTCTGCTTACAAGCCAAAGGAAACCACCAGGGTACAGAAAGTTACAGACTACATGTATGGTATAGCTTGTGTTTGAATACAAGCCTGTTTCAGATGTATGTAACAAATGTGTTAAAAACCGTGATATTGTACTGTTAAATACTTTCTGATTAAAAGGCAGAGTTGGCTATCAAACTTTTATGTAAGCATATTTATATTACTAATAGCCAATTTTCCAATTAGGATTGGGGAAAAAATCCCTGATACTAATTGGTATTAAAAATTAGTATTTAAACTAGACTTAGCATGTATTACATAATAGGACAAAATGTTTTTTTTTTTCTAAATACTTTGAAAATAGTATTCAATTATTGCTAGTATTCCAAATTGGAATAGTGTAATGACTTTAGCACTAAATTTGTCTTAAAATTTAGTATTGTGCACAAGACTAACTCCAGTAATAATTTTGCTACATGAGTAGCCTTTGTCAGCTTTCTTGTTTCCACAGTGTTTTCTTCACCCAGACTCCTTCTCACACAGGACAGGAGGGGCCATTGATACTTGTGCACAATACATTGTTAGAGGCCAAACGCATGGCATCACAATGCTGTTGAGGCTAAACACGCTGCCTCACGTATGCCTGTGCATAAAATTACACTGACAAGGCTCTCACAAAAGCACATCTGTAACAGCATTCACCCAGACGACACCAGCACATTGTTCACCACAAACCAAAGTAGTTTTTGCATCACTGAAAGTACCAAACACTTTTTGGAGCACCAGAAAATGGCCTTCTCTGTCATTGTATTTTTTTCAAATAAAACTGAAAGGTAGCACTTGGCACAGCAGATATACATGGTGTAATACAGGGGTCTCCAATCTTTTTTTTTCTGGTGAGCTACCTATTAGAGCCAGTGCAAACTTTAGATGGGGTACAGTTAGAGGCCTATGAAACATAAACCATTATCCATTTATGAGTGCACAAAATGATACATTTACAATGGTAATAGGCATTTAATTCATAAAATGTTTGTGATTCAGCACAATACGTATAAATGTATAATGCAGAAATCCCTTAGAGAGCCACTTAGAAGGGGGTGGAGAGCTTCTGGAAGTGCCTGAGTTGAAGGTTGGAGACCCCTGGTGTAATAAAATGTATCTAGTAGCGTAGATGGGTAATGTTTTTGACATTTAAAATAAAATTCGTCATACCCTACCATTTTAACACCTAAAGATCACTTGATGTAGATTGCTTTCTCTACTGTTAGAGGGAAAATAAACATGATTTAATACTTCTGTAATATTAAAATCAGTTTGAGTTATTCAGCTTTTATTTTTCTCATATTCCTTCCTTTATTTAATTTTTCTTGCTTATTTGCTTATCTCGTGCATTGCTGAGTTATTTAATAGATTTAGAATAGAGTTTGAATGCTTTTCCTTGATATTTTGACTAACATTCACACAATCCATTGAAAGCGTTGTCTCCCACACATTTTCAGATGAGACACATCTCTTTCACATCTCTACTGTATGAAGCAGGCAGACTGTAACAGGATTCATTTCAAGATAGCTTTGTCACATCCTATTTCATCCACTACATCTGCAGTTAGCACGAAGCTCCAACAATGGTTACACAGGATACAGGAGCCACAAAAACAGCCTGGCAGATGCAAAACCCTCATGACGTCAGTTTCCCGTGCACAACTCTACTATTTTGAATATGTTTTATAGTTTCCCATCAAAGGTACTACGCTCTGGCTATAAAAAGGTGCCTTCATCTAAGTAGGAAACTTTTAAAATGGTTTCCTTGTATTTCAACAGCCCCTAAATAGTAAAACACTTTATTGCACTGACATTTCAAGTCTTCCATTAATCTTTTGTAAATGAATGGGTGTGCTATTGTACATTATTGTGGTCTTCATTTCTGTGGTTACAATTAAAATAGTTGTCCTCTTATTATTTTATGTGAAAGTATTGGCTTAAAGTGCATAGGAAGGGTTAGACTACACATTTTTTAAACCTAGCACTTAATCTCCCACCAAACCAAGGAATAATTAGAAAAAACACAAAAACATGCCATATGCACTTCAAGTATCACCATCACAGACATGAGGCAATTTTGAGTCAATAATATCACAATAATTATTTAAATTGTGCAGTATAAATTAATATATTAGAATTAATTGTTAATGTTGTGAATGTTAACTATTATAGAATTGTACTTTGTTGTAAGTTTGGTGGTTGAAAGGCAATTGTCTTGATTATCAAAATTGTCCAAATGTACCATAAATTATTATTTAAACAGTGTTATTGTTTATTTTCCCATCCCTATCTACCAAAATGAATTTTTCGAGGGAATTCATATGACCAAAATAATTACCTGTCCTGGCTGAACACTAAATTAATATTGGTTTCTTCACAGGTCCTGAATGCACAGAAAGCAGGATACAAAGCAGCGATTGTTCACAATGTAGACTCCGATGACCTGATCAGCATGGGATCCAATGATTGTACGTCACTTGTCACTCACCACGTGATCTCCACATTGGTTGCATAGTTTCGTGTGATTGCTTTTGTGTTTTGATTTAATAGTCTCTTGAAATGTCCCATCCCAAGTCACATTGAGTTCCCCTGCAGCAAGACAACTCCACCCAACTTCAAATTCTCAATAATTTTTGTGTTGTTTCTGTTGGTCTTACTGTGGTCCTTTTTTGTCCTTTAGTTATTGCATATTACTATAAAATGTATTTAATTATTACATGTTAGGTCATTTTAGGTCCTAAGAAGAAGACAAACTACAAGTGAAAATAAAATAAACGCATAATCACCTTTAAAGTTGCATTATAATTTTTCTGGTAAATGGCCAACCTCTTGCTTGTCTTCATGCTGTATATTCTGGGTCACATTTAACTCATTGGAGATTTTTGTTTCATTCCCCAAAACTCATAATCAAAATTTTCTTTTGCAATTAAATATTACATAATGCACTTGCCTTAGCTTTACTGTGTGTGTTTTGTATCTCTAGTGGATATCATGAAGCAGATAGACATCCCATCTGTTTTTGTGAGTGAAGAAGCTGCCAACTCCCTCAAAGAAGACTACACATTTGAAAAGGGGTAAGTCATGTTTTAATTCAACATTTTAATCATGTGTTTTCTAGGGATGCTGGTTGGGCCAAGAAAATTGATGTAATAAGACTCTTTGCTGGTCATAGTTGGCCAAGAAGTCTCATTATGTTTGAATTTTTATTTATATAAACTTATTCTGTGATTACTTGAGCGATAAATAACACATTTGGATCAGCTTTGTCTTATTTTATTTTAGTTTAAAGATTAGTTTAAAGTAAATAAGTCTCTTCTGTGGTATTGGTTATTGGCAGATACTTAAATCTGTAGTATCAGAATTGGTATAAAAACTGAAAAGCTGGATTAGTGCATCCCTTGTGTTTTCCTTCTCCACAATGCAGCCAAACCTTTAATGACACAGCATGGCCTCTGTAATAGATCATATCAGAGGATGTGCCTGTGATGTGGTGTCACTTCTGTTGGAGAAATAATATGGTGATGAAATGTCCCAGCCTGTTAGAGCCTCATTGAATCAAAGTCCAGTTTCTTCACATCTCTGGCAGCTTGGTATGTGACACCATCTCACAAGTCTTTGGCAAAGCAGTGAATGCCAAACATGGCTGAGATTTGGTGAGGAATTAAATTAGCTAAAAGAACTAAAAAACAGCCTATTTAGATAAGCTGAATCACAGGTTTTTGGCCTGTTAATGGAGCACTATGTATCTTCATTTTCTGTGGAATCTGCCACCTGTTTGTCTCCATGGAGCTGTTATTACCTTGCTTGAAAGGTTCTTCAATTCGGCATTAAACTTGTCTATACATCTCTATGGAGGCAAGCAAGGGATACTGGGTCAAAAGTTTTCAAGGTATTTTGTGGTCATTAAAACTAGTATAATTTAATAAAACTTAGAAATATTTAATGCTACACTGTGAAACATTTCAGTGAAGGACGTAACATTTCCATGGGGCCAAGCGGGTGGTTAAAAATGGTGTTGAATCCTGACAAAAGTAAATGGTCATTAGACACTTGCTGTAGATCTCAGTTACACATCCTTTATGTTGTATCTCTATTTTAAAATATACTTAAACATATACGTTGCATTGTTCCTACAGCGGTCACGTGGTCCTGCTGCCAGACTTCAGCCTGCCCCTTGAGTACTACTTGATTCCTTTCCTCATCATTGTAGGAATCTGCCTCATCCTCATCGTTGTCTTTATGGTACATACTATTTCTGTTTTGGGTAGACAGAGCTCTTGGCAAAACTGCTGCACCACAGTGTTTATACTAGTATAGTGGGTTTTACTTGTGAATATACAGCATTTAGATGTGTGCAAAAAGATACTCGTACTGATTATCATGTCTTATTTTATTTTTAGATTACAAAGTTTGTCCAGGATCGGCGGAGAGCTCGGAGAAGTCGTCTACGCAAGGATCAATTAAAGAAACTTCCCATTCACAAATACAAGAAAGGTAAAGCACTAGTATAAAGAAGCAGTAGAGACCTCAAAACCATTAAACCATTAAAAACAGAGAATTTTTAATGACAAAATTAATGCATTAGTGGGTCAAGATTGTTAACTACAGATGCTCTACAGGAATGAGACCAGTAAGATTATTAAAAACTGATAGTTAGACTTAATGTTACCAAATGGTGTATACAAAGTATTATTTTCTTATCATTTATGCGCACTAAGTAGCTTTATACTGTCTTTAAGAGTTACACAGTGCACCTTTAAACATAGAAGCAGTGAATTATAGCATCATCAGAATTGCAAAATATCACAAGGATCAGATCATAATTACATTTTTATTGTCTTATCTCCCAGCCCTGGTTAAATAGTTTTATTTTTGTCTCTTTTTGCTATTTCAAAACTTTATTTCGTGAGGACTTGTAGCATTGCACTCCCTCACATGATCTGGCACAGTGTGGAGATGCCATCATTGCATTACGACACTTCATTCCTCGTGGAGCTGTGCACCTTGGAGCTAATCAGATTAATATGGACTTGATTTCCACCCAAAGCGCTCCTTGGCAGAGTAGAGCTCCTCTCTGTTGAAAACGGACACATGACTGACTGCCTGGAATGTACGGCGTCTCACTGCATTCACTGTACTCACGCTGAAGTAAAGTATGTTAAAGAAGGTCAAAGAAATATGTCATTAGGGATGCATAAATGATGAAATGATTCAGTCATTTCTAATCATCAATGATATATTTTGGTCTTTTAAAGCTCCTATATTAGGCAAATTGACTCCTGTGAGCTTTTAGCCATGACATAATGTTGTTACTAAAAATATACCTAGAGTTGTGTTTTGTTTCATTCACACATGCTTGAATAACCTTTTATAACTGGTCTGTCTACATCTCCAAAGCTCTGTTCCAAACTGTGACGCCATGTAGTGGTAGTTTTCAAGTTAACAACTACCTTTTACTAGGGATGTAACAATAACCGAAATATCGTTATATTGTATCGTCAAAAGTCTCACAATAATATCATGGGCTTTCACAATGTATCGAATTACAAGCTCCTTTGCTTAAATGCATGGTTTTATAGTAGCAACAGCGTATATACATACATATATATCCCATGATTCATTTGAGTGCAAACAACACAAAGAAATATATTTTATACTTCTTTTACTTTTAATTCATTACATTAGCCTCTCCAAAATATCACCATAAATATCGTATCGTGAGATGCATATTGTGATAATATCGTACCGAGAAATTTGGATATCGTTGCATGCTTACCTTTTATCTTTCTTTCAGTAGAAACTGTCAGAAATTGGCAAGCTAAAATCATCCAGATGATTCTAGTGAAGGTGTATGAAGTTTAAAAACACAGTGGAGGACTTGCTGTATTGCCACATGACATCAGAAGGTGGAACAGAGTGTTTTCACTATGGGCCCTTTATTGCAAAAGGTCTATGGTCAAACCACTATCAGTAAAAGCATGTGGAATTTGACAACTTGTGTGTTAAATGACAATGATTCAAAGTCTGTATTTATGCTCAAGAAATAAATATTGAAATACATTTTAATAGGACAAAATAAAATGTAAAAATGTGTGATTAGTCAATTTATGAGGAAGAAAAAATTGTATTTCCATATTACCCAGCCCTATATGTCACATACAAGAACTGACCAAAAAATAACTCTACTGTTAAAATAATTGGATAGGTTTTCCCTGTAGAAAGGTCAGTCTGGTTATTGTTTTGCAGTTCAAATCCTCGTGGTATGCTTAACTTTGTCTGCAGGACTTGTCTCTGCAGCTGTATTTTGCTCATTTGCACTGGAAAGACCCTCAGTCCAATCAGCTGTGTAGGATTTATATAGAGATCGTTCTTGTGAATTGTAAATGGCCAGTTCCAAAGCTGCTAAAATAAGTGATTATGTGATTTGAGGTACATAGCCGCACATGTGTTAACAGACGTTGGGTTGTTAATTTTTCATAGATTTGGTTACTCTGTGACAGGTTTGCAAACTGCAAACTCGGTGCCGAACAGTTTTCATATCCAGGAAGTGGCCCTTTGTTAGCACAGTCACAGGAACAAGGTGACGAATCCACTGAGTCACTCTAAAAATGAGGTGCAAAAGGCCTAAAAATTAGTGTTGACTATTATTTTACTGTGTTCTTTCTTTCTTTTTTTTTTTTCAAATTAGCTAATGTTAGATCATACCAAAGCACTCTGTAATCATAGTCATCACATTAGCAGTGTTGCTGTATTTCACCTTTGTTTTTCCTGATTTATGTGGCATTTAATACTTGTTCTACTTCCGATTGTGAGGTTTTTGGACTGCCTGGAGGTTCAGTGTATTGATGTGAGCCTTGCTTTGAGTGGGCAGGGAGCCTAATGCGCCTTGGCCTGTACTGCAGTGGGTGCTGTTGAGGGCCTGAGAGTTACAGTCATTACAAACACTTGGTCCTTGGATTAGATCAGTCAGACAAAAAGAGCTGCTTTCTGAAATAGGCGGTCTTAGCTCACATTATTCATTGATGGTGTGGTTAAGAAAAATGCATGATGCTACTTCTGATATAGATGATATAACTATTAATGAAAAATAAAATTGTCTTAAAAAGTTTTTCTGTAAGTATTGATACCTGCTCAAATGAGTTTCATAACTAGTCCTATGTTAATATAAGGATACTTGAGATGGGAGGGACACAAAGGGAGTCTGTATGAATGGAAATGATGAATGTTAATAGAAACCATGGTACCCATGAAATTGGAACACAATACCTCCAGTCTGAACTGCAGCCAGCAGCACAAGATCTGTGTCAGTGTGCGAGATTATGTAATCCAGCTGCCACTGCTGTCTGAGTGCACAACGCCATTTTGATGTTGGCTTAACTGCTTTTATTTCAGGGCCTTGCATCAGGGCCATTCACTTAGAGCTGAAAACTGATCATAGGTGGAGTTTGAACGTATTATCAACAGTCAGTAAAAGCCTAGTTACACATGTTAGACTTGTTGTTTTTGGTGGTGCTTCTTGGGTTCTCCCTGACCTCTTGTTTGGACCATCTCCTCCTCTGGCTCCACCTTTGCTGTGTTTGGGCGGGACAGTGAACAGAGCAGCTGCAGTGTGTCATTGTTTGAAAGGCATGCTGCTGTCAGAGGACTCCTCTGTCTGTCTCTGCTGAAGCTCTGCTACACTTTACTAAATAGTTGAAGTTCACTAGTTCAGTGTGGCTCCTTTGAGAACTGGACTGTCGGCAGCCTGCTGTAAATGAGAAATGGTATTCCAAAGATGTACACTGTAAACAGTACTAAAACTGAGTCAAAGTCACACTTTTTATCTTGTACAACTGGGCTTGTACAGTACAGTATTTACTCAAATGGGATCACTGTAATGAAATCACTAGCTGATTCCTGAAACGAGGAGTAAGTAATGCTCCTGGGAGGCGCTTTGATCAGCTCGACTGGCTTAATTTGTTCTCTGACATGGGATGACCAGCTCAGCCTGTAGAGTTATGGCTCTGCTGCACAGCTCCGAATGTTTCTCACCATTTGTTACTTATTGAGCTGTTTTTCAGAATACTTGACAGTTAAAAGTCTAAAAAACTATGCATATACCATATATCAGTAGATTTTATTATTATTAAACCTTTTACTTGACTTAAGAATTTTTTTTAAAGTCTGATCAACTTTGGTCTATGAAACAGCTGAACCTTTTCTGACAATATCTGTCCTGAAGTCCATTTTTGGTTATTGCTCATATGTCGTCCTACAGTTCTCTTGCACTAACACTTATTAGAATAAAATGTGCTTTATTATAAACGTTCAATTGCTTTTGGAGGAAGGGGAGGTAGGAAGTTTTTTGATGTGACTCCTCATCCTTATACGGTCACATGTGAGCCTGGCGCGGATACAGAGGGCCGAGTCAGGGAAAACATGGTCATTTAGAGCTTACATAAACACAAGGCTCGCTCCCTCTTCCTCCTGCCTCATACGAGAAGACGGGAAGGAGCGAAGAAGAAACCTTTGGAATTCCACAGGGAGTGTAGATACATTCCTTAGCTCAGTTTTTTGGTCTCCTACATTGTCCCAAAATCTGCTTCTGCTGGTTCTAATCTCAGTAAATACTTAAATGTAAGGGAGGGGACAATGCTGTTGTGGCCTTAAGAATTTAATTAATTTGAGATGCCACAAGTAGTTTTAACATGACTCATTGAATCATATTAGTTCTGAGCTTGCGTCACTCGTGTTCACATGACTTCATTATCAGACGTATAGTTAATTTATATAAGAAACACATGTAGTGGAAGTGGCTGACAAGTTGTACTGTTTGTGACCCAGGGGACAGCTATGATGTGTGTGCCATCTGTCTGGACGAGTATGAAGAGGGAGACAAACTCAGAGTGCTGCCTTGTTCCCATGGTGAGTTTATAGGTATCATTCACAGCATAATGATCAAATATTGGATATGGTTATAGTCAGAGTTAGTTTAATTGTGTCACATCCATGAAATAACTTTGTTTCTGCTCTCAGCCTATCACAGTAAATGTGTGGACCCCTGGCTGACCAAAACAAAGAAAACCTGTCCCGTGTGCAAGCAGAAGGTGGTCCCGTCCCAGGACGACTCGGACTCGGACTCGGAGGGGGACAGCGGTGCAGATGAGAATGAGGAAGTGTCTGAGAGCACACCTCTGTTGCGCTCTCTGGCCTCAACCAGCGCACACTCCTTTGGCACGATCTCTGCTGCGTCCCGCTCGGAGCAGGACCAAGAGTCGTCAGAGTATGACGAGGAGGAGCTGGACAGCAGCGACAGTGAGCAAGAAGTGACTGTGGAGACTGTGGTGGTGCAGATGCAGCGGGCCTGTTCTGAGGACCACGACCTGCCCAGAGCCTGATCTGGGCCGAACTGTCTGCCTGTTTCAGCTTTACACAAAAGACTTTGGGGGGCTTCACATGGTGGTGGTCTCCCACACTTTAGTGTATCATGTTGATTGTGGAATTGGTGCTGATGAGATGTCAGTGGTGTACTCTGTACAGTAGCAGGTCAGTACTGTATGCTAATCCAGGGGCAGAAGCTTCAGTTTCTACAAAGTGATTTCTGTACTGTGTATATATGAAATGTCTAAATCAAGTTGTTTGATTATGTTCTTAAATGCCATAAGGACACTGTAAATACATTTAGTTAACACTATGCAGAATTATTTGGGAAATTCAGCTCATATAAACATAAGACCACTGTAAATCGTTATGCCAACTCACCTGTTTATTTAGAGCACTGCTCCAGTCTCATGTGCCACAGGTTTACAGCTAAAGAGCCTAAGCAGCTCATGTACAGTCACCTTCACGTTTGGGACCCTCTACAGCGATTTGTGAAAACTGTCAGCGATGATGGTGGTAAAATATTTGGTTGCTCAAACCAATCACCCAATGTTGATTTATAGGCCTTATAACACATTAAGATTGTTTTATACAGATTGTATCTCTTGATTTACTCATGTTAAACCCTGTTGCCTTTGTTTTTTTTTCCAATCATGTAATCTACATCAATAAAAGATTTAACCCATCTAACTTTATTACAGCATTTATAGAAATAAAACAATGGCTACAAGCACTAAACCCTTCAAAATGTGGAGCATCCAGATGCGGCACTGAAGGATCCTTTAAGTAAATTTAATGAACAATTGAAAGCGTAAATTTGGATTCAAGATTCAGCCCCAATACCAGCTGTATTACTTCATTAACTTCATAAACCTGGACATTAAACTGTTCTCCTGCTGGGTGGACCGATTTGGAAACATCTGGTTTTAATTCTAAATTTGCCTTAATTTAAATGAAACCAGCTAATAAAAGTAGCATTGCAGATACATGGCTACTTCAGTAATTATTCGCAGTGGGAATAATTTAACATGCACAATATTCTAACCCATAGCAGTTAACAGAATGCATTTTATTAAACTAGAAAAAAAATAATAAACAGTTCACTGGTTGGAATAAATTTATTTTGATCTGTCTGTAAACAAGGTGATAAATCAATTTATGGCATTTCTTGGTTGATGCATATGGAATCAGATGCATTAAAGAGGCTGTATCCCAGATGTAAGAAAAGTGTTGAGGAAAAGAAATTAACAAATCAGCAAACAGGACTTGAGTACACATATCCCACAATGCCTAACAGTGGAGCAGAAGCCAAAAGAAAAAAAAAGTGCCAATGAAAGGTGACAGTGGGTCCATCTTACAATAACAGATCTCTCTACTTTATGGCACAAGATACACAGGTTCTGCAGTTAAGTTCAACAAGACATACATTAGTGTCATTGTTCCAACCAATTGCATCTTCAGTCATTTCTACTTTTAGTGTTATATATTGTGGACTCGCATTTAGCAGTACTGAGCATGGACAGATCATGCGATACCCCACTTCAGTCAACTAGAGTAGAAGGCAATTTATTCCACAGTTTTAGAGTTGTCAACATAGCATGGTTTTGTACAAATGCTTTTTAACAATAAAGAAATAAACATTGAAATGACTTCTCCCACCCTTACCTCCCCTGTAGCTTCATATTTTAACCATGGTACAATGCCTGGTTAGTTTCCTTCAGAAAATAAAAGGTAGTAGTCAACCTTCACATGATTTGGAGCATTTGTAAAAACACCCAACTAAACTTGGTCCAATAAAAAAAAAAAAAAAAAATTCCAGATGGATATAAGGTGGGATATCTACTGTCCAAAAATGGCAGCCTTCATAAACAATAACATTACAGGAGCTGGCAAACAAACTTATTAAGTGCCTGAGCCTTTAGTACTGTGGAATGTCCAGGTCTGTGGTTCTGACGCGGGGCGGGCGAAGCTACCAGCATCTTAACGAATATGTAATCGTTTCCTGATCTGATCCAGACACCATCAAACCCCTATGTTTAGTGTTATAAGAATGGGAGGGAGGGGGGTACTTGGACTTTGTTAAAAGGGAAAACATGGGGAAATTTGGCAAAAAAAATGAAAAGAATCGTTAGCTAGTGTTGAAATGACCAGAGATATGTGTGGTCTCACCTTGCAGAAAATTAAATAGGAAGACATGATGAGTTTCCACATAAGTACTCTAAAGGCAACAACTGCTTAAGAGGGAGGGGGGTAGGGGGAAGAGTAAGTAAAGGGCAGCATGACTAAAATATATTCCTTCATTAATAGAATAGCCTTCATTTCAGTGTATGGCCAAAATCTGCTGGTCTGAGTCAAGTATAAATGTTGACATCCTGTTTAGCAACATGCACACCTTTTCTATGGTTTAGTGCTTTAAAATGGGGCCAGGGATACACAGCGCAATTGTTTTAAAAGGGGATGGGATGAGGGTGGGTTTGGAAAGGGGAAAATGGTTGGAGATTTCAAAGTAAAAAAATAAAGAAGGCAGAAAGAAAGGACTAACTAGAAGTCGTGTGAAATGCAACAGGGTGGTAAGGGTGAGCTGCTAGGTGGCTGGGAACAGGCTTGCTTTTAGTATCCAGACTTCCTCAGGTAATCGGCCATCTCATATGTTTTCTTGTTGAGCGACCCTCCATGGATACCTTCCTTTCCCATGACAAAAACCAATGCTGGAGTACAAAGGAAAAAAGCAAAATAAATTGACATGATGACAGCACTGTTGGACAAATCATATCATTTATAGCCACTTTAAATCAAGTGGAAATACACGGGGCATATTTTAAACTGCTGTGTCAGAAATGCTGCTGGGACTTTGTTTAAACAGGACAGCTTTGGGGCAAACGTGGGCTTAACAGTTATTATTTTCATTTTTTATTTGATTTTTCAGTTTTTGTGTTTTTTGTTTTGCTTTTTAATTGTTTTTTCCCCTCGACTAAACCAACCCAGGACTAAAACCCTGAATCCCTCAAATATTTTGCCATTGAGTATGCCTTCTTATTCAATCCGCCTCCATGGACCCCTTCTTTGCCCATTACCAAGACCAAGACTGGAAGAAAAGAGACAGAAGGAACATTTAGAAGGAGAAGATCACAGTGAAAAGACCAGAGCCACAAACAGCAGGTGAGCAGCTACAGAGGAGACCTACACAAAGCAAGGCACTAACTTAAAGCTGAAGGTTGGATCTATAAACTGTCCTTCCCTAATCAGTGCTGCTGGTGGTAGACAAGACATCTCACACAGAAACAAAGTGAGGACAGCAGAAAGGGAGAGAAACAGGAGTCTTCTTTGTGAATGAATCAAGTTGAAAATATAAAATTCAATTGACTCACAAATAGGGCTAGGCAACTAATCAAATTTGACTCAAGATTCAGTAATTTCCAAATCATCAATTATCAGCTTGGGTCCTTTTTGAGAGGTCTACCGCAAATCCTCGGTCAGTATAGGCATGTGGTTTGGAGCAGAGAGGAGCAGACTTTGGAGGACTAAATTTGACTATTATTATGTTAAATGGTAATACATAAGAGTCTTTTTTAATGTTCAGCAAATATAAAAAGCCATTTATTCTTATAAGACAATTCTTGTGCATGCAAGCAATCATCCTGCCCTACATATAAATTAATGCGATATTGATTTACTGTAAATACAAGAACGGATTTCTGTTACTTGAAATGGCAGATATTTTAGTGTTGAAGTGAGATTTCTCTGTAACATACCAGCAGCAAGGCAATGCAAGAATCTACTCACTATTGAGACAACTACCAAAGGGGTGCACGTGCAGGTTATCACTGCATGCTTGTACCTCTCCTCAATACATGTCAGTGTGTGTACTTATCGTTAACAGTGGATATGCAAGTGAGGGAAAGATATTACTTCCAAAGTACACAGGCGTGTTAACAAAGGGAAGACACTGCATGCAGTTTAGGTCATTCTGTGAAAACCAAAGAGGCCAGAACATGTTAAGTTTAAATTGTAAAGGACAGGGCTGGGGCCCAGAAAGGCAATGTGATACGGCATACAAGTCTACAACTGAACCCAATATTTTCCATTAAATATAACTTCTAAAGCTGAAATAAAACCTTACTTATTAGACAGTTTAACTGTTGATACTACAAACAGTGCAATTGCAGTCAGATTCCATACACTCTGAATAAGCAATTATTTTGAGCCCAGTTCTAAATTAACTGCGCCATCCTGTAAGACCTGTCAAGGTAAGAACATTTGTGTTCATCATATATTGAGGAAAGGTGCATCCAAGATCTAACCCACATGCATTAAGATAGAAGTACTACAATTCAGCAGACAGCTATGCCAAAGCAGCCCACAGCTTCTACTACCTAAGCAGCACTACTTCAGGCTTCTCTCTGCCATGTGTTATGCTCACCTTTGCCGGCTTTCCCTACAGAAATGTTGTATGTTGGCTCTCCTCCTTGACTCTTCGTCCGGATGTCCATTGTCCAGTCGGCATCAATTTGGAGGCTGTCTCTGATTACGGAGCACTTTTTACTGCCTAGGGTCAGCCCACAGGTGAAGAAGCCCTCCCGGTCCTTTCCTGTTATCACGTCAATTTCTTCAGGCTTTAAAGAGACAAATATTATTTAACAATAGATAAAATAGAAGGCATACAAAAATGTCCTGAACAAATACAAGTGTTTACATGGAATATCTAGATTATGTACAATATTTGTAAGTCAAATCCAGTCAAGGACAGCACTCAAGAGCCCTGCATGTCAGTAAAGTACTGTCACATTTTTCTCCAAAATGTAATGTAGGCAGTGAATGTGCCAAGAATTGGAAATGTATTGTATATAAATAAACTACAGTCAAATATTCATTAACAAGCTGTCAGATCCAGTTTGTCTCTCAAACTAATGATGTACTGCAGTTAAATGGTTAAGCATCACTGTATTGAAATCTCAGAGGCCCAGTGAAGCTGACTAAAGCGTTATGCTAAGATGCTATAAAGGCATTGCATCATTGCTGTATTTTATCTTATTGAACGTGGAAGCATGGACACTTTTGACAGCAGAGAAATTCAAGTAAAACCAGTCACCAGAACAAAAGGCGTCGCCCCTCGGTCCAGAATTGCAGAGTCATAGCAAACAGCTCAGGCTTCATGCAGTGGAAGAGGTTAGCAAAGCAGCATGCTAGCAGCAAGGGAGCTTTTGCCCGTTCAATGGAAAAACGCCAAATGTACTCGGCAAGTCACGTCGCCAACGGGTTTCAATCAGAAAATGATTGAGGCCAGGTCAAGTTTTATTATACAAGACATTCAGGTTGACACCACAGGCTGAATATTAACAGATTGGTAACCATGATGCAAATTTAATGTTTTTTTTTTTGCCCAATCATTCAAGAACGCTTCACAAAACTCCTTTTATTGTCTAATAATTTATAAGTCAAACTCGAAGCTGAAAAAAATATTGGAAACAAAATGTACGTAATAACGATACAAAGTGTTGTCATGTTATAGCCTGTAATCCCCAATTAGAAGGGGGGGGGGAATCAAAGCTATAACTGTGACCAAGCCTTTTGACAAGCCGCTAGGTTGGAAGGCATGAATAAAAATGAATAAGGAGGACCGATCCGCCATCTTGAAAACGAGGGGCGGTAGCGGCAGAGCGATTCACAAAAGAGATGTGCGGACGGAAGGACTGATGCCTGAGTAGAGAGTGAGCCTGGGCCACGGAGCCTGCGCTCACAGCGTTACAGAAATGATCTGATTCTTCTGACGGGAGCGGCCCGATTAAACCTAGCACCAAGCTGCAGTTCTGCTAATTAATGTTCACATCACACTACTCAGTAATTGAGTCGGCATTTTTATACGAGAGATTGCCACAAAAAAAAAATGTAAATACACATGGTATCAACTGTATCTAAAAAACGTTATTATGGCCACCACTTGTACGAAATGTATTGTTTTGCCCTATTGTAGACTTATCTAACCGGTATTTTGAGCTAGTTTATGCTAACAAGCTAACTAGCGGTTAGCATTTAGCTTCGGCGTCCCGTTATGTGACTGGCCTTTTCTTTTTCATTGAACACTGCATTGTATTTTCAATCACATTTTGGCATCTGACGGTTTTACAAGTCTACCGAAAGAGGAAAAAAAAGAAGAATCATCAGCCGAGAAGAAAAGTGGTGTCTGCGTGCCGCTGGATACCATGTGTACCCCACTGCTTTCCTTAACCCCATTCAACCCAACGAGGCCTGTCTCTGCAGACACACGGACTGCACTTCATTGTACTTTTAGCCTTCGGTATACAATACATTACTGATATATCAAGTGTACTAACCGTGATGTTGGCAAAGATACCACCGGCATTCGATGCCCAGACGTATTTGGCGTCCGTGTACCCAACAATGGCCGCGTCCTGGCAGCTGCCATCAGCCATCAGGTTGTCCACGTAGCTTTGCCAGGACATTTTGTCTAATTAGTTCTAAGAGGAAAGGGTGCGATGGGTCAAGTTAGGCCGCTGGCGTCTCTTGAAACGACAAGGAAGCTGTGATTATCTGTGGTTTAACAGGCCTCCAGCAGATAAACCCCCCGGCTCCGCACGTCCCGGCTTTCTTCTGGTCTGGTCTTGGAAACGAAGAGAAGCGCTGCAACAGGACAGCCGCTTGGGTGTAGTCCTCCTCAAATCACTCCGCCAGGGTAGTGCTTTGCCCCAATAACGCACTGCAAAATATACCATGGGGCGGATGAATACTTTCTGATTGATTAAAATGGCAATGAGTGAAAGATTTTCCCAACAAATGTTTCCAACGTATGTAAGATCTATTTTGACTTACCTACAATATGCATTTTGGTTTAAAAAGTCATTAATAACATATTTTACAAGTGATATACACATCTCTCGAACAGAAACATTTAAAATGGCAATACCAATACTTTTAGAAATATTAATGGAAATACCTGGGGATAGATTTGTGCATTTGTTTTATTAATAATACATCAGATTCAAGTAGCTCTAAACAACTAAATATGCTTTACATTGCATTGCGAACCTCACTCTACTCTTCACACCTGGGGGTAATGGTAGCCTTTTCTGTATGCACATTTACTCTAGGGCGACTGAAACAAGGCTGCCAATCTGTTACATTGCCGCCCCCCCATCACCACCAACCAAATTCACACAGCGGCAAGGTTAAATCTTTTGCCAAAGGACACAATGGCAGTAGATGAACAGGTCTTAGTGGTTTTTGGGGATTAAAAAATCATTCACAATCAATTTGGAAGGAAACAAACACTGACCATTTTTTTAATGATAGCATTGTTCTCATTGAACATTCACCATTAACATGGTGAGACAATGCAAGCACTTTTGATGCAAACTTTAATATAGGGTACACTGATTGTGTCTATGACTTCTTTTATCTCTTCTCAGTTGCTTTAAATATTTATATGAACCAGGTATGAAATGGGGCACAGGCAGTTGCCCATCCTCAAAAATGTCTTCACTTTTTTAAAGTCCCAGGTTAGTAACTAATAAAGGGAATCAATAGCACCCCCCATAAAATGTCATGAAGGTAGGGAAGCAAAGGATTTACACTATGTTAGTCATAGTTCGATATGCCTTTGTCTCCACAACAGAAGATCAAAGATCCTGTTGCATCCAAAGCAGCAGTGTGGATGTGTTATGTGCTGATCCATGTCTTTATCACACTGGCCCTCGCAACCTAGAGCCCAGCTGTGGGGTGAGTCATGAATGTCATTCATGTAAGTCACACGATGCCCACAATGAGTGACCACACAGACTTTACTTGTGCAAGCACATAAAATGTATATAGGCATGCAAATGTGACAGTGTGAGTACAACTACAAAAACAGCAGATACAATCGATACAATTAAACAGAAAGTAATAAGCAGATGACTTTAAAATGTGTATGTTTTTCACTGAGACCAATAAAACTGAATAAAACTCAGAACTTTTGATTTGTGGATTGCAAATATCTCTTCATATGCACATGCCCAGTGTTGCATGCCCCTGGAATGAGTCTGCTTCGTTTCCTGTTTCTCTTTTGGGTTTGAACCCTCCCATTTTGTCTTACTCACCCAATAAAAAATGTAATAGGAAAGTGCATAATGTACACCCTCACAGACTTTCCTTAAAATTACAGAAAGAAAAGTTTTTGCCCTAATTTTCTGAAAACTGCTCTTCTTTGAGTATAGCAGTTTTAAAGGTCAAAGGTCAGAACATACATGCAGTGTTGTTCAGTGATCACAAGTGACTGTAAGCATAGTCCTTGTGCTGAGCGGCATATGATAATGTAGACTGAGTATAAAGCCCCACTGTTTGGCTCTGAATAGTGATGATTCATATAGAGAATGATGTGGTTCTCACAGGCCAGAGATAGTTTTATGGACGGTTCCATTTTTTCATGACTCAAATCTTTCATAATATGTGATCAGATTCTACTCCTAAACCATGTCCATCAATGAACATCAAGGCTTGGCAAATAGAATTCTTAGATCAAGACAATCCAAAATTCATGTTTACATATTGTCCAAGGACATTTGTTTCATTCAACCTTCTATTACTTCTGCCTAACAGAGGAATCGAAGCAGGGAACATGCAACTTTTTACAATCTTGATTTTGAATGTTAGTCATTTTGGCAAAAGTGGTAATTACTGAACCACAAAATCTATTTGTAACAGCATGTGACAACTTGGATTAATTCTTCAAATATGTATATTTGAATAAACATATGTCCAGAGTTCCATAAGCTCTACTTCAGTACTTCAGTATTGTGAAGTATACAGTGCAGTGGCTATGGCTGTCTACATTAGATCCGATTTAGATTTCATAGGGTGAGCTATTTAAACTATGCTTCAGTCAATGACACGAAAAAAAAACATCTATGTATGACCAGATGTTATTTCATTTTTAATTAAAGTAGGTATATTGGACCTGTGGGGTAACTAACCACAATTAATGTCAGTTTTCCCAAACAGAGAAAAGTAAGCATCTCATACTTGGCCCTTTTGGTCAGTTTGCTTAGCTTTTTGCACAATTAACTTGATTCCTAAACATAGCTAAATGTAGGTCTAAATATTTCCAGACACTTATGCTCAGCTATGAAAGCCTTCTCTTGTAACCTGCTGGCGCCTTATATTAACCACTAAACTGAACTAGTTAATATCTCCACTAGGACACTTCACCTGAATGAGCCAATAGAGAATGCCTTTAACCACCACCCCTTCAGATAGATTCATGTTTACAAGTGATATTTGAGACCAGCAGAATAAATGAACAGATCCAATAAGCAAAACTTACACAGACTGAGACACCTGTGATGACATGCTGCTTCTAGGAGCTGCTTCTAAATGAGTGCTTGACCATTTGCAAGTCAAAGTTTTCAAAGGGGAGCAGCTTGGTATCATATTATAACTTTCTATACATTTAACATACGAAATATAATTGTAGGCTATTATCTATTACAATATCTGTTTAACTTTCAGTTTGTTATGCCTACTATTGTGATTGATGCGGGCCTATTACTAGTGCTGCTACCAATACAGTGACCACAATTATTTTGAATAAGCTGTTTCATTGAATTGACAACCTGACCTTTGTACCTGTGTCGAACCCTGGATCATTTTGCTAGCTGCACCAAACTTCTATCAGGGTGTCAGAGTGTATCAGAGTGGGCCAAACCTGTTGCTCTTGAGGGAGAGCGAGGGGAGAGAGAGAGAGAGAGAGAGAGAGAGAGAGAGAGAGAGAGAGAGAGAGAGAGAGAGAGACTTTATTGATCTCGAGGGAAATTCAGGTTTTGTTGCAGCAAAGCAAACTGTTGCTGTTGCTGCCACATTTACATTGGGCATCATAGTCGCCTTGGTGTCTAAGTCAAAGGTCAAGGGGTGCGCGCAGAGTGCAGATTGAGGAAATGTCTATTTTGATTCAATATTGCACTTTTTTTTCCTAGGTGAGTAAGTGTGAGGAGTTACCCATAGTAGTTTTACTCCCAAACACACAATAATTAAATACAATTTGATAATGTATCTGCAGAGACACTTTTTACATTAAAAATATTCAAAGATTTGGCCCCGGTCCACTCATTTTGGCCCGAGAGGGGAAAAAAAAGCTTGAACACCCCTTTTTGTAGTGGGTGTAGGCCTACTGGCTTTCTGGGTGTGTTCTGACTGATAAAAACTGAAATCACATGGTGTTCTTTTACAGTTATATCCTCCATCTAAATCCAACTAAAAAGTTTTCTGAGAAAGTAAATACTGGTAACAGTCAACACTTGTCGTACTCACCCCAGTTCCATTGTTCATGTACGCCCCCTCGTGGCCGCATGGGTATACTACAGAGTTACTCTTTAAAAATCATAACCGGAGTGAGATCCAGATGGTGCTGTAATGTCGCTGGTGAAAGTTGACAGGTTCATGCAGGCACGACATCCCAAGAGAACAGGCCTACTGTGTCACCTTGCTTATATTTTCCCATACAGCCTATAGGGGATTTCAAAAGATGGGACTAGTCCAAGGATCAGGAACAAAGTCAAATCAATATGGAAGCAGTATTATAAAGACTATGGCACATTTAGTTATTGCAATGAACTGCCAGAGTATGCATTTATCTGTCCCCAATTCACCAATAACCACTGCCACTATGGCCCCCATTGGCCTATTTCTTCACTTCTCTTTTGTTTCTTCATCACATTGTTACATATAATTCCAAATTGGATTAATATAGTTCTGAGGAAAAGAATGATTTAGTTAAAGGATCATATGATAATTAGAGTACATCTTCTTTGAATTAATGTGTTTGCATAACCATTGTATTAAAATAATACAATCTGAAGCACTTATGTATAGAGTTGACATTAATATGTTAATATGAGAATGTTAGTATGAGAATACACTATACTGGCATTTCAAATAGCAACTGGACAATTTTAAAAACCAACACTGCTTTGGCGAAGCAGTAGTTCATCTGTCATCATCAGTCATTACTATTACTCAATAACAATAGTACCAATTCAATATACTAGTAATGATGTAAATTATATTATAAACACATGCCTAATGCATGCATATGGATTGACTTAGGTAGGTCATCCAAGGTGAAATATATGTAAATCATTATGTAAACCAGTTATTCAGTGGTGAAGTTACAACATTTTGGGTTATGGTCTATATATATATATATATATATATATATATATATATATATATATATATATATATATATATATATATATATATATATATATATATAGAAGGCAGCTTTTTCATAATGCAATGACATTTCAGGTCAAAAGTCAAGAATTTTTTGTGAGAATATTTTTCACACTCTGTGTCGATTGTTGTGCTAGTAGTCATTTAAAGTTTTGAACACTTGTGATTTATCCTTGACAGCTCTCATTTCACAAAGACAAATGCATTTTGCTTTTAGCTATATTTGTAAGGGTGGTGATGACCTAGTTTACAACTGAGGAGGCTTAATTAAAGGTTTCACACCATGGGATAAAATGTAAACAAGTTTTTTTCCCGTTGCATTCACAAACACTGTAGTTATGGCTGTGGGCACATTCTAATGATGATAATGAAAAACGAATAGAACATAAAATAAATGATAGTATTAAGAATAATTAGTGGGGACAAAACAATAATTTTAGAGTTTGCGTGTTTGAGGTAATGTCAGATAAAAACAACATGCAGAGGCCTTCATACTTTTAGTTCAATGGCTAAAGTGATATTGGACTCAATAAAAATAAAATACTTGAGGCTCAGTCAAAAAACAAGTAGAGTGTTGAAGTAGGTATAGTATAACATGCTGACAAATATTTTTGCAGGCCTACACAAGAAACTAAGTGAAGTACTGGTCAGTAACTGCTTATTGACAACCACCCCTTTCTTACAAAATAATGAGAGGACACAATACTGCTTGTAATTATAGGGTGTTAACAATAAAAATAAAACATCATTTTAATTTTCAGCTGTAGTTCAATTGGTGGTTTTCAGATTGTCAAATGTGCTGATGATGTTGTACTCCCAGAACAGCCCAGATGGGGGGAAGAGCCAGTTCCCTCTGTTGATTATATGGTATTCTCATTAGAAATATCTCAAAGGTAAATTTCTGGTATTGTCTATAGCCTTAAATTTGCTATATCGCAAGTTAAACCTGCAACAATATTAATTTAAAACATTATTAGAATATAGAATTTTGTGCTGTCTTCTGAAACCCAACAATCACTTGTCAATAACTGTGTTTCTGTCACCTTAATATTAATGCACATTTTGAAGTGGCTAGAAGTCTATGGGGAGCATATCATATGAACGCAATTGCTAAGTCTGGGATTCAGCGAAACGTTTTGTAAGAGGTTCTTGGTTAAGTTAATAACCTACTTCAACTGAAGTGACCTGAACTTGTTCCAGATTTTCAGTTTAAATATCAAAGGAAAGCAGAAAATATATGAGAACAGTGAACAGTTACACCTTCACAAGTTTGAACCTTATAGGACTAATATTACATGTTTTCATAGAAATTAGGTTTCACAGAAGGAATTTTATTTACTAAGTTGTTGCTAAACTGAGTCCCTAGATATTGACTTATGACAGTAAATCATTTCAATTTTCAACAGAAGAGAATGAGGATCAAGAGCAAGCTTATAGGCCTGTATTGCAACATTTGTTTTATTGGTTCTGTCTCAGCCTGTCTTACTGATACATTTCTTACAAATATACAAGTGCTTGGGTGTGTAAACAGTTGTTTTCATACGCATCCAAGATTGTTAGTCACGTTGTCTGTCACACGCATGCATGCACACCTACACGTACACACTGACACATACACATACACATACGTAGACACACTGACACAAGTGATCTAAACTGTCAACTGAAGAGAAGCCTTCAGGTCATTCCCTCTGTGGATCAATAGCCACATTCTTTATACTCAATGAAACGCATCACTCAAATCAAAACAAGGTTAATCTGTAGATTTTAGTGTGAGCAGCTGTGATTATAGTCTTTTCAGTCATAGGATTAACTGGCCATTGAACTTTTCACTTTTTTATTTGACATGAAATATAGTTGTTTGATTGCATAATTTAAGTAATGTTTACGTCCATATTAATAATTCGTACAATCCTACTGGATTGGAGTTATACAATAGAATTAAATGATGAAAGAACAACCTGGTTACACCCAAGATTGTGTACCTCAAGCCCTTCTAGGCACATGCTCTGACCTCTAGTGACCCCACAGTAAAGTAGAGAAGTTATGAAACAAACGTTAAACCCCAGCTACACCGCTAAAGGTAATATATCTAGTTACAATTTTCAGTATATAGTTACTGCTTTTTCAGTTCCAATCCAGAAGCCATTTTCAATTTGATAGCACTGGTTTGAAACTTAAAACAAATCTACTAACACCTAAGTAGATATACCTGAAATAAGAATAAGAATAAGAATAAGTACTTTTGCACTTAAAATAAAAATCGGATCCTGCTTGATTTAAGAAAAATAATTTTGTTACACAGATAATTTTACATGACAAGATATGCTTGTAATTTCATAACTTTTACATTAAAGGTGCACTGTGTAACTTTTCTGGTGTTTCATCTTGTTTCTATGGATATGTCAATGCTCTGCCTGGAATGTTCCACAGTATGACAGATCTATCAGCTCTATCTTACATTCATTCGTTTACAGGTGGTTTTATATCTTAAAAACAAGTATTCTGAGGAGGGTTGCCTCTCTGCAGATCTGACCTATAATGTGGTCTGGTTTGGTCTCTCTGAAGATATAAAGGTTTAGTATCATACTGTGAAACATTCCAGATAAAGCAACAACATTTCCATGGAGAAAAGCATTTGACGGGCTCTCCACCAGGAAAGTTACACAATGCACCTTTAATATACATAATAGTTCCTTGCCTTTTAAAGATAGATTAAAACTTAGATAAAAAGTGATGTATAATGCAGAACAGTCATAAGTGAACTATGCATGCCCTGTTATGCAAACACTCAGAGAATTTACGAGGTACTGAAACCAAACAGGCTGAACATGCAAACAGAAGCAAAGATAGTGCTACGAAAATACACCATGGTGACTTCTTGATTGATGCACATTGAACATCCCACAAACAGCCAATGTTCACAGAATATAACAAACTTTTAGTCAAACAGACATTTATGTGCAAATCTGAGTATTTCTGGCCCCCATGAATTGAAGCCACACGTGCAGATTTCATTATTCTAGTTTAGCTCTGGTCAACCAAGCCTGAAACGACCTCTTGTACCACTTTTCCCTACTCACTTTTTTAGCACGTGATGAGTGATTGTCGGTCAGTATATTTGTTGACCATGCCTGTCTGGCCACACGTTTTTCGTACTAAAAGCCAGAGGTCCCGTGGGTCATGGTGCTTAAAGTGACCACTGCACATGCTCCAACTTCCCACCAAAAATATAAACAGAATAAAGACTTATGTTGTTCAGGGCAGTGATGGTGGTAGAAAAAAAATAAGTGAGAATCAGTACCTTTAGACCATGATGCACCACAGGGCAGGCTTGTAGTCTTTGCCCCTCAGACCAATGTAAATAAACAATCAGCTATGCAAACATACAGGCTCATGTGGAGAAAACCTGGGCTACTAAAAGTGCTGCTAAGTATAGAGAGTCTATTGGCGTTGATGTTGCAATATTGTTTTTACAAGGTGTTGTTTCCAAGTATTTATGGGCTGGGGAGTTATGTATGCAGCGTGTAAAGTCTGTTGATAGTATGTAAAGTGTTTTTAGTGGTGATCCACAAGCTTCCTCTGTATGAAACTATACTACATATAATACTATTCTGTTAAAGGTGCACTGTGCAACTTTTCTGATTTTAAGGAAGTTCCAGGACTGGCAAGTTTGAGATGTTTGAGTTTGAAACTGATCTAACTACAAAAATACTGTTGAATCAATAATTTGTTATGGTAAACTCAAAAAGCAAACCATACCCACTGTCTTATCTAAAGAACCAGATGAATTGTTTTTCTGTGTCAGTGTGAGATGGCATCTGGATCATTATGTTACTTGGTAATTCAATGAGTTGTGTCAGTGCAATCAGGTCACAAAGCTATTTTTGTTTTACCAATTGCTAAGGTGTAGGCTAATCGATTCTTCCTCAAGTTTGATTATCTGTTTTCTTAATCTTTATTATTATTTTTATTATTATTATTTATTTTTTTTATCATGAATAGAAAAGGATTGAAATAGATTGAATACAGACCAGAAAGGTGTTAGAGAAAGTACATATTCTGCACTTGTTATTAATTAAATAGCCAAACAGATTGATTGAAATAGGCCACTGTCCAGTAGACTACATCATGGGGAACTTAGTGTGAGGGCAGACAGGAAATGAGTACTGTAAAAAATTTAACACATAGGCCCACACCTTCCGTTGTCAGTCAGAGGAAATGTCATGATGGGTCACCACGGCAGGGACACAACTGTTTCAAGAGTAGAAGTGATTTACAGCATATTGTAATTAGGCTATATTCTGTTGCAATGTTTTTTTGTACTTCTGTTAAAATACAGAGCTTTGTGGTTGTTGACACAACAATCACTCATCAACAGAAATGTGTAAATAGAAAAGGGCCATAAGTGATCTTATTTAATTGTGGAAAATCTTCTAACCTAGAGTGACCAGATTTTCAAAATCAAAAACTAGGACACACCCAGGTTGGGATGGTTGGTGTACTGTATATGTAATAGTGAAAAGAGCATGTAACTTTGTCCATTGTTAACTCACTTGTGAGTCAGTATATAATCTGAGGAACTTCTACTGGTGCATTTTTATTTTATTTTATTTTTTGCCTTATGGTCATTTTCAAGCAATGTTTTCTGTATTTTAGCTAAACAAATGATAATATAATGCCCCATATTTTTCAAAAATAGGAAAACGTGGGACATTTCTTGTATAAAACTGGGACAAATCACTGGGTTTGGGTGAATTTTCTGGGACATAAGGCTCAAAACTGAGACTGTCTCGTGTGAACAGGGACATCCAGTTACCCTACTCTAAGTCACTAAAAGTGCCAATGTAATTACGATTCTACTAATGATACTATGATACTATGATCACATTTTAACACGCCTAGGTCTCAGATTGTCCAACTCATCATGAGGCATAGTCGTCATTCATTTTGTGTGCTCCATTACCTCTAAATGTGTTCAAAGGATGTTCGTAAGTATGATCCCTTCCGCCTGATCCTGTGCCTACAACTTTGTTTCTACGCAAGACTAGAATAATTCATTTTGATAGATGACCTAGCCTATACAGACCTTTTGAGCCACCAATTATATTCACTCATTGTGTCATTCTCTTGAAAATCTAACTTTCAAATTAGTCTTTTGTAAACAAATTAATTTTGGTAATCGGTTCATACTTCACCATCCTAAGTCAAACTTGAAAATATTCCCTATCTTATCTTCACCTCCCACGCATTCTCACGTAAATAAAACTCTTGCCCTTTAAACGTGACGTAACGAATGACCGGAAGTTACGACGTGTCGTGTTTAAAAACTTTATTTTTTTAACAAGATGTTTTTTTTTTGTTTTTTTTTTTATATTCTAATCTCAGAATCAGTCGTACGAACAGTTCTTATTTGATTTGATTCTGAAAATACCTTTTAATACAATTCCCAGGGTGCAGTGCGCATTTGCCATCTTGAGCTGGGCTGAGTTAGCCCCGTTAGCTTCCTACTGCTACTCTCTGCTTCTGCTGCACTGGAGTGTAGTTTATCTGTCAGCTAGCCACTTCAAGCGAGCTGTCCACACGGCGAGACAAAACTTCACTAGATTCAAGACTTTCCCTCGATATATGGACTATATTTTCTCCCTGAAACGTCAAGGAGTTTATTTACACCATGTCTTTTGGCTCACAAGGTAGTTTAAAATTTACGGTATAGCCACATTAGCCAGCTACCGTTAAAGAAGCACCGAGGGCTGGAGAGGAGTGAGCAGAGGAACCGGGGCCCGCCTCAGACTAGAGTACCGGTGGCAGCTGCTGAACAAGGACTTTTACAAGGACCTGTTGAAAGTGCGCCGTGCTGATACGGAACAGACCGAGCAGACGTGAGAGGCAGGTGGAAGAGAAGTTTATTTCTCTTAAACATTTGTAGACTTTTTATTTACATTACCTACTTTCCTCCAGGTGGGGAGATGAAGAGAAACGTGAGTGTGTTCTGCGATGGTACGTGGCTGAGATCTCATCTGTAATTCGCTCCGTATTGCATTGGTTTGCGAGTGCTTTTTTGGGAGCTGGCAAACGCACTTTTAAATATGTCTACAATGCCAGCAAAGAAGAAAAGTTGCTTCCAGATTACAAGTGTCACCCAAGCTCAAGTAGCGGGTAGCACGATAATAGACGACACTGAAAGCATAGATGATCCAGACGATCCCCGAACAGATGATGTGTCCTCGGAAATCTTTGGTGTGTCCCGGACAGACCTGGGGGTGAGTGACTGCAGCTTCATTGAGGAAGGTCCTAACCACACTGGAGAGCACCTGAATGGGCCAGTGAACGGGATCCTGTCTATTAAGAGCATAGGCACAGGAGGTCGTAACACCCCAGTTAGTTTAGGAGGAAGTGTGCCCGTGCCAGCTGCAACTCAACCCATTGTTCCAGCTCCTACCGGTCAGCCTTCATCTGTCTCCAGCTGTAGCTCCCGCTTTCGCGTCATTAAACTCGACCATGGCACCGGTGAGCCTTTTAGACGGGGGCGATGGACTTGCACTGAGTTTTATGAGAAAGAGTCAGAGTCCAATAGAACTGTGGACAGTGTGAAACCTGCTGTGACATATGAGCACAACACAGACAGTGGGCTAGGTCTCGTCACTAACTCTGTCCTTAGTTCTTTTTCTGTTCAGTCTGTGGAGAACATCGATGGTGGACCCCCAAGGGTGCCCATTCCCTCTTCAGAGCCGTTGCAACAAGGCTACACCTTACCTTCACAGATTGGGAGTGTAGCAAGTGCCTTCCAGCCCACAGGATATGCAACTACAATAACATCCCATGTCAACGTGCAACCTGTTGTTTCACAGACTTTTATTCCCAACAGCCTTAATGGCATCCACCAAGCACCCATGATGCCTCTTGCCACACAGCCTCAACAGCTTGCCTTTTCTAATGCTGGCATCTCTTCTGGCCTGCCTGACTACCACCTGCAGCACTTTCATGCAACATCTCTGCCAATGGTGCCTCCCAGCAGCCAGGCACCTCTAAGCCCCCCTGGTCCTGGAGGGCAAGTCCTTCTGGCTCAGGGTGCAGACGCAGCCTTAGCTCCAGTGGTGACCCCTGTCAGTGTGGCCTCAGGAGCGATGGGCATTACAGTCTCCTCCCCAGTCACCATCCCCTCCCAAAGTGGAATCGTGAGTGTGCCGACCACCATCAGCGCGGCAGAAGATCACAGGCCCAGGTCCGACGTCCTGCCTCTGACCATCTCTACTGTCAAGCCTCACATCCCCGAGGGTCTCAGCCTGACCACTCCTGCTGTCAGCTTGTTTGGCATCGCCATTCCTGTGGATGGAGACGATGACAGGTAAGGGGCACTGGATGGGAAGAAGAACCACTGTTAGTGTATTTAGCCACAACAGTTGTATGTGCTAAAGTATTTTTAAATGATCACTGATGAAAGGGTTAAATATTTGAACGTTTACATCAAGCATTCCCATTTACATTCACAGCTCATATTTACTCGTATTTACACATTTACTACAATATTTTTAGTATTTTATTTGTTTGAGGGTTATAATAGATACCAATTGAAGTGCTACTAGCAGCAACTAAAAAACTAAACAAAATACAGGGTGGATTTTAATTAGGCCTTACAATACTCTAACCAGTGTAAATAAATATTCTCACATTCTTGCTCTTCAAGAACCTATACTCATTGTATTTTTAGAAGCAGGCAAATGACTGTTGTAAAAGTTTCTAAAGAGACTATTTACCATTCCACATGTAGAATGAATGGTATGCCGAAAATATCCGGTCTGTTCTGTTTTTGTTGAAGCCCCTCTTTAGGTCAGGTTTTGTTTCAGATTTTAGTTTAGTTTGTTAGTTTTATATTTAATACAGCATGGTTGAATTGCTAATACAACCTGTTGATTATAGTACCCACATATATGGTCTGATTTTTATTTTTTATTTTTTTGCATGATGCCCGAAACATGCTTTTATCTGGGGATAGTGTGTATTTGCTAACAGTAACAAAGGCCACAATGGTGCTGTGTGCTGGCTGTAACTATGGCGATTTTGGCAGCAGGACAAGACAGGATATGTCAGAGGTGAAGAGGACACACGCAGTCACATGCTCAGGCCAACTCATTTATTTTCTTTCACAATTGGACTAGTTACTTTAGTGACATGTGAAGTTCCAGTTTTTGAGTTCCTAACTTTAAATAGCTTAAAACTGTCACATGATAACTTACTATTGTGTTAACTTCTTATTTACTATGGAGACTGACCTCATTTAAAGGCAATACACCTGATGTTGGCTGTGAAATATAGAACTATTTCATTTTAAATTATTTGCAGTGGGACAAATGTATTCCTCACCTTCCTCATGCACTGAATAATTTAGTTTATAAGTACTTTTCTCAACTTTCTGCGTTTTGCCGTTACAGTAATGCTTTAAGGTTAACAACAACTAGCATGCTAACAAGGTACCAGCCTTACTTCCTGGTTCGTAGGCAATGAAAATGATTTATAATCAGATGCACAAAGAAGTCTTATTTTGACTGTAAGAGCTGGTTTTACAATATATCTGTCATTGAGCAAGACACATTTTTCTGTTTAGTAATACAGCCCTTTAAGCTGACTCCAAACCCACATTTAATTGTACTGTATCCTAGCCGCTAACCATGCCAGGCTTTTATCACTTCCCAAATGAAATCCTTGGTTAGACGTCACTTGCTGTAAATCCAATTGATAGCGCAGTTTGCGGCACACACCCCTTGAAGACATGAAACCGACCTCCCCAGACTTTACTTCTCTTGTTAGCAAGGCTTATGCTGGAATCTACTGTCATTGTATTGTTCTGTTTTGAATTAAAGTACAGCGCAAAAAGTGGAACAAACCCATGTGGGGGTGGGGTTGCAAGATGAGAATGATTTCCTCCCAGCTTGGAATGGTTAGCATCTCCACTCGGCAGCCTGCACCACTGCCAAATCCAGTGATCAGACTGGCCCAGAGACAAATTGCTTTCCCTCAGTAAAATGGTCGTTATTCTTAGTTATTACCACTCTCTGAACAGATTTTCCCCTACTTTAGCTGCAAAACTTCAAACGGTAATTTTACATAGTAATTTACAACTGTCCTAAGCAGCAATTAGGAATAGCTGTTGCTCTGTTGAAGCTGGCTATAGTCCAGTTTTGTTCAAAGTGAGTAGGGTTGTCAAACGTACTGAACATCAGATACTAAAACTAGTATAGATTGTATCCTATTCTGACCAAGAACAAAATACAAAAATTCAAAACAAATCTATATAATCTATATAGCTATATCAGAACCGACTGCAGACAGACCGCATGGTAACTTAAAGTACAGTTATTTTGTGTTGAAAAGTACACTCTGTTGTCTACAAAAGGAGAGAGGATTTTTGATTCTTTGTGGCCTCAAAATCAAGTGTCAAGCCTATTCCTTAGAATTGAAATCAGGTTTTAAATTTTAATATTGTGACAAGACTAATATTGAGTAAGTGATAATATTGGGTCATCAATGCAGGTCATCACACTCCACGGGTTTTACAAAGGAAGGCAGATTTTTTCCCTGTTTGGTTGGATGATTTGTAATGTTTACTCAATTTGGAAAACATTTTAGTAATAGTTTCGGGTTACTGGTGCAACTTTTCTGGTGAAGGGTGCCGTACACGTACTTGTCTCCATGGAGATGTGTTTGCTTTGTCTGGAATGTTCCACGGTATTAAACATGGAGAAAAGCAGCAGCTGCCACCTGGCCATGTTACAGGTTGGATCTGTGCAGAGGCGTCCCCAAAAGCGTATAATAAAACTGATTTTAGATGGGTAAGTATAATGCCATACAGTGGAAATTTCCTGGCCAAGGAATACAGTCGTAATAGAGACAAACGGTACACAGAATCCTACGCGAGAAATGTTAGTGCATCTTTAACTTTTATTTTACCTGCTCAAAACCACAAAAGCCCTGTCTGATCTGCTTGAATCATAACAGATAAGTGACATTTTTGTAAGATACGACACTGTAACGTAGAATTACTGTGTCATATAAAACCTGGGAGAAAACTGATTGCTTGTTAAATGGCAATTGGCACCTGCCTCCCTCAACCAAACCTTACATTAAAAAAATAAATAAATTAACCACAGGCTCCTATTTGAATGTTGTTAGCTGATGTGTAAGTAAGTTGTTGAACCACTATGGTGATCTAAAGCTTTCACAACACAAACAAGCAGGGTTTAAATTGTTTTATATGTTCAAATAAGAACGATCCGGCTATTTATATGTTTAAATACCGAACATCAACCCAGGCTACTTGCATATCCAGTGATCACAGTGATAAATTGAAGTACATTGTTGTTAGGCCTGTCAAGATTACTTCACAGAAATTTTGCGATAAACGATAATATTGAAATTACAATTAAAAATAAAGCAGGATAATCCCAGTGAACCAATTTTTAAATATACATTCTCATAAAAAGGCATAATATAATAAGTAGCAGAATAAACCAATAACAAGCCCTGAAAGTGTCTTTTTAATCTCACTACAGCTCAAATCTTATGAGTTATTACATAAAAAAATATTAGAAATCTTCCCACTATTGCAACAAAAATATACCTATGATAAATATTGAGCCCCAAAGTATATTGCTTAAGCTTTCATGTACCAAAGAATAAATCAGTATTGTAACTATCGTGATAGGCCTGCTTGTGTGGTATTGGAATAGCATATGACTCGAGGTGGGCAATATTCACAAAAATGGGTTATGTCAATAGTTTTTATATAACCATGACGACAGTATTCGGATATTTGAACAATGCATTTGGAGTGTGTTAAAATGCCCTTGTAAATGTCTTGGAAAATGTTCAAGTGTTGCACAAAAAACGAATGGACTGAAAAATTTATCACAAAAGTGCAGACATATGCTGAAATATAGCATTATATCCTTGTTTGGAAGATTGTACTTAGACGTGTCTGTTTATTTGATCATTCATTGTCTCTTTTTGAAATATTTAATAGCTTTCATGCTATATTACACCTTTAGATACAACAAGATTAAATGGGATGACTATTTCAGATGAACAATGTAAATTTCCTTTCGAGGTAGGTCTGTCACGATAACAATCATTGAAGTAGAATTCATAAATTGGTTCAGAGATCTATTGCAATAAACTATAATCTGAAATTATGCCACTGACACAATAAAAAATAAAAAGTAAAGAAGGATATTCCTCAAAAAACATCAGAAATACAGTATCATAAAAAGAATGAACTACAACAAATAAATAATATAAATAACCAATAATTAGTCCTGTAAATAACTTTCTCCTCTCTCTACACCTCAAATCTTAAGGTATTACATAAAAAAATAACAGAAACCTGTGCACTGTTGCAACAAAAATATATAAATATTGAGCCACAAAATATAGTAATTATTGTGACAGGCCCATTTGTAGGTTGAGAAATGTATTTCTGTTTTAGAAGTTCTTTGTTTTACATGACCCTGCACATGCACAGATGTGGTGTCATTCCTCTCTGCATTTTACCCTGTGGCAGTTTCAGTTTAACCCATGCATTGAGACGGGGAGAGTGGATTTTAGGATAATGTATTGTCTTGGCTGTGTGTGGGGGGTTGAATTTTTACCTTTCAGCAGCTTTATTTTTGTTGACTTGTCTTAACTTCTTGGGACACATTCCAGTAGCTCTAAATGGGCAGCAGCTTGTTCAGGCGGGACTTTAGCCACTTTTCATGTTGGATTGAGCTTTGCCCTGCCCTTCTCATAATTACATGCATTTTGATTTAATGATGCCACTAAATCGTCTTTTGGCGTGTGTTTTTAGAGTGGGTATAGTCAAGATGATGATTAATGATTATTAAACTAGTCAACAGTTATTGTAACAAAATGGCTATTCACAATTATTCGGATTAATTGCTACAAGCCTATTGGGCAGTCTACCCGATTCATCTTGTACAACCAATTTTCATTTCACAGTGCCTGCTTTAGTCCATTTGCGAGTACTAAAGGTTCTGTATTACGTAAAATTGACTCTAATGCTGTTACCTCATCAAAAACGTACCTGGAGTTGTGATTTCTTTCATCCACACATATTTGAGTAAACATTTATTATTAATCTGTCTACATCTCCTAAACTCAAAATGCTCTGTTCCACCTTATGATGTCATAGTGGTAGTTTTTAAAAACACAGTGGAGCATTTGACATCACAAGGTGAAACGGGGTGTTTCACAACTCCAGGTATATTTGTGATGACAAACCTAAGATCAGAAAATTGTGTAATATAGTCCATTTGATGACTTAGACAAAACTAAAATGTTACTGTGTTGTGTTGTCTGTTGGCTGTGTTGCCAGTCACAATTGTTTTAGAAGATGTATAGCGATTTAAAGGTTTGCAAGCTTTTTAAAGAAGAATTTCATAACTGCTTGCCATTAATATTGCAATGCCAATTTCATAGATATTTCCCTTTCCTCTCTAGCACTTTTACATTTTACAAAAGAAATATAATTATTCTTTCAGTGTGCTTCTTGTTTCTCGTAGATCTATTGGTTGACTTCAAAGTAGGTTTCCCCATTAACAGTCAGAGGGGGTTGGAAACCCTAGTAACGAGAAAAGCGCACTCGCTCTACTTTCTCAGGATGCTGTGGACAGGGATCACGGACAATTAGAATGAACCTGTCAAAGCAAGTAAACAACTTAAACAACAAACATTCATTCCTCTTATTTATTTGTGGCAGGGAGGTACACTAGGGCTGATTGAGGAACTACATTATTTAACTGTGTGTAGTCTTGTCCACAGAGATCTGAGCGAAGAGCAGGTTGGACCCCTCCTCATGTGGTCACAGTATGTTAAGTATGCAGAAGCTCATTTGAAAAGAACCCCTCAGACCAGAGAGAAAAGCTGTTGACAGGCCCCTGTTACCAGTCTGTACTTGCTATGTGCAATGTACCAGCGTATACCTTATAACCCTGGCTTGGAATGTAACAATAGCATGGAGATGGTTCATCAGGACAATGAGCCTTTATGTAACTGTAATTATAGTAGGTTAATTTTGAAGTTGGAAAGTTTTTGGCATGAGTCTGTAAACATATTGCTTGTGTGGTGTGTTGTTCTGTTTATACATTCCTTCAGTGTGTGCTTTTGAAGGTCTTATATTACGCAAAATTTAATCATGTGAGCTTTTAAGCCATGCTATAATGTTGTTACCTCCTCAAATACTTACCTGGAGTTGTGTTTTGTTTCATTCACGCAGGTTTGAGTAATCCTTTATTATTAGTCTGTCTACATCTGTAAAGCTCAAAATGCTCTGTTCTACTTTGTGATGTTGTGAAGCTTAGTTTCCAAGTTAACAGCTTACCTTTTGTTCAGTAGAGATGGGCAATTCCAAGGTTGAAATGATCCAGATCATTCTAGTGTAGGTGTGTGGAGTTTAAAAACTCAGTGGAGCACTTCCACTTTGTGTGTTACCACATGACAGCACAAGTTGGAACAAAGTGATTTCTGTTTGAGAGAAAAACTCATCCTAAATTTGCAGGGTTTGTGGTTAACGTGTGAATGAAACAAAACACAACAGGAAACAACATTATCAGAAAATGTAATATGGGCTTGGTAATAATGAAAAGTTACCTATTCTGGAAGGTAGGACTCATCAATTTGGGAAAATATCCAATTGCAATTTTTTTTTGTGATTGACTTTGTGCAGTTTGTTTTAAGTGTAGGATTCTGCTCAAAGTTCACATTTTACACACATCCAGGGGCATTATCATGTGAGTGAAGACTGAAATATCTAACAGCCAAGCTAATATAAGTTAACATGCATTTCAGATCATGTTTGCAGAGGTCCAAACTTAAGGGGTATGTGTATGTATAAGACTGGACATTTTGTAGTTTGCATAGGCAAATTGTTATTTAAATACAGTAACTGCAGTTGTCATGGTTTGTTAGTTACAACTATTCAAACTGTGATTTCAATTGCATAGTTCCACATCATGCAGACCTACTAGAAAGCATTTTTACACATCAAAAGAAACTGTACTGCATAATATTACTTGCTCTAGGTAGATGGTTAAAAGGTCACAACAAGTGGTTTTGAATTCTCCAGTCTTTGATTAATGCATGTTTAGGTTTACAGTAAAGTCAGATATTTATGTCTACTTTTAAGGAAGTTAAGTTTTTTGCCATTTGCATGTATGGCTGTCAAGTTCTGTAAAGTGCTGCTCATATATTTCTGGTAATTCCTTTATTTGTTAATCCACGTATTATACTATACTTGACATTAATACTGCAAAATTGCCCCAAGTTGATTTTAGTGCAGTTCCTTCTCTTCAGGCAGGTCCGAGAACCCCTGGAGCCCAAGATGTCTGAAAAGTGAGTAATGAGGATGTGTGGAAAGCCTGGCAGGCAGCTGTATTTGAGTCATCCATCCTCTCCCGGTGCACAGACCGCCTTCAGAGCTCGCTGTGGCCGAAAGCTGCTCATTCTGTCATGTTTTTGTGCTTTTGACAATGTGGCATAGACAGGAAGTTGAACAGAGTAAATTTGAGCTGAGGGTGTGTGGTTGGTTGTGTCCTTCCCAGAAAGGACACAACCAATAGCAGGAAAGCAGTTTGATTTTTATACTACTTAGGTTAGAAAACACAAGGACCTCCTTGAGTGGAAATATTGGGTGCAGTCATTTCAAGTCAAATATATCAACAGATGATGCAAGTACAGTTGTTGCAACTGGTACGTGTACAACTGCTGGTACACAGACTCCTTCTGGTTGTGTTCTGGCTCCTCTGCAATTTTAGTGTTTGCGCAACTTGCCATCTTTTGGTTTAGTTCAGTTAGACCTATTGTAGCATTGTTGTGGTTCTGACTTAGCCCTGATTGGTCCTTTAGTCCAAAAATATCCCTTTTTGCCCATTTTTGTAGTGTGTGAGAAGCTTTAATGAGAGGTTTTAATAATTATTTCCAACAACAGTAAAATCCTAAATTTTCTTTGATTCCTCTAGTTTTGTCTAATATGTTACTATTTCTCAAGTATGGGACCAGCTTTTACCAGATTTTACTTCCTGAAGCTAATGTGACATGAGCAGGCATAAAGCGCTTTACATTTATGTTAGCTTCTTTGCAGTGTAGATCAAATCACAATGAATTGTGCTTCTGGACTTCTCCCAATTATGAATTTTTTTATTGCTTGTTTTATTATATTATGTTCTCATGACTATCAATTAACCAAATATTTTTGACATACAATAGAAAGGTGCAGATTTTGTAAGATACCATGATTTCCTGCTTTGCTTTGATGTCAACTCTCACTTTTGACTTCCTTTGTTCTTGTTCCGTATCTTAGTCTTCTTGCTTGTGTGTGTATTTCCTCCTTTGTGAAACACCTTGGCGGTCTTAAGTCACCCGTTCATTGAGCAGATACAGACCCTATGCATGGAAACGGATGTGAGTCATGGTGAACACACTCTCTGATAACACTCCATTTGCTCATTTGAAAACTGCCACACTGAACAGATGGTACTGACTCAGGTGGGATCTGTCATAATCAGTACATCAGTGCAGAATTCACAGAAACGCCAATATCGCTCTTTTCCTGCTCTTTACAAGGGGCTTCCTGTGTCTATCTGATCACAGAGCTCGCTCCCAAGAAATGACATGTCACATGTAATGTATCTGTGTTACATTAAAATCTCCTCACTACCTGATAAAGTAATCAAATCAAATCAAGATCTGACCTTTTTAGCTCTTAATTTTCCAGTGTCAAAAAAATCCAAAGGATAATTTTTTTTATTTAATTTTTGAATTTTTGAATTTATTCAGGTTAGGAATAATACAATTCAAAACAATGTCATTTTGTTTTTGAGTCATTTAAGTAGGATGATTTTCTTCATAAAAAAAATGTATTAGTGCCATTTGACAGTACAATTTCTTCCTTTTCTTTATTGACAGAGGATTGACTGTAGACCTCTCCATCATTAATCCCCAGCATTTGAAATGATTTGCATTTTGATGAATAAACAGTAAGCTTGTACCATAATATATTGTAACATCTTGCTAATATTATTTACTATATGAAATATTGGCGCTAACAGTTTCCCTTTTGGCAAAAATAAGCAATACCTGTAAGGTTTAGTGGTATATGATGGATGAGTTTGAGACGCCCAGTTGCTTTCATAACCACATCTTTGGCCTGTAGTAAATGGCACATTCTGTCACATTGGGTCAGGCTGCCCCATTCCTCTGTGCTGTGAGACTATTTCTGCTGAGCGTTCACACAAACCTGCCTCTAACTTCTCTCCATGAATCACTGCTAAGTTTAACATGTCGAGGCCTCTCACCTGGGCTCATGTTTTCGGGGCATTAGTCAGATTTTGTCACATATTGAGTCATTTGCATATCTTCTCAGAAGTTTGCCCTTTGCTCTGCCGCTGTTGGCTCTGAGGTGAAACTGGGTCATGTGATCAAACGTGCGAAGGAAGCAAATACTTTATGTTGTCAATCAGTCATGAATAACAGCCACTAGGCTTCTGGATATTGTTGAAATTCCAAACTGTTTGGAAAGGTACATTTTGTAAACAGAAAAACAGAACAGACATTATCTACATAAATCAGAATTTACAAATGATTAATCTACTGTGTTGGATTTATTATGGAAAATCTTATATGTACAATATAAAGGTGAAATTTTTGTGTAAGCTATAAGAGTACAGACATCTGGACATATTTTTGACCTGAAATATATGTTGAATAAATTGTTTAAAGACAGTTCTTATGATCATTGTTGCATAGTTAAGTTATATAAATAATCATTTAGTTTTTCTGTTAGTGCTAGAATTGTTGAAAGTCAGGGCATGCTGCCAAAATTCACTCTCAAATAAACAGTGCTGGAAGTACATATAGTGTTAGAGAAATCTAATTAAAATATGACATTCTAGTAGATTCTTTTGGCATACATGGTAAAGTATTTTATTTCTGTCAGCAGTTACTGTAAAATGTCAGTATTGACTGTGCTGGCATCATGCTCAGGACACTTCTCCACATTATTAAACAGAATAAATCTGATCTTTATCCAGTGTTGGGTCAAATAGAGCAGAGTTTCAGAGTCTGATGATCTGAACTCAAAGAGCCTCAGTCTGTGGATTACACTGACTCATTTCTGCTCATGGTAACAATTATGTGCAACCTGGGACCAAATTAACACTGCTCTGTACGAGAATGTACACGCCAGTGTCACATATTTCACATCATCTTTCAGGACTTTTATCAGCTGAGAAGTGACTGTCTATACTGTATACTGGATTTCACTGGGGGACTTAAAGGTAGTGATCCGCCCCCAAAAGAATTGCTTTTATTGGTTTCTACACTTTTGGGGCTTGTTAGTGGGAGAGGCAGAGTAGTCAGTTAGTGTACAGCTGGATCTGGTCTAAGTTGGGGATGCCCCATGCAAAGGGTCATGTCCCTGTTTAGCACAGAGGTACCTTGTGGCTCTCCCACAGGCATAACCAGTGCATTATCCTGCACAAAGTCTGTACCTGAAGGCTACATCCAACATCTCTGCTACATGTCATATGAACACATACAGCATTGTGCTGTGCACCGTTAGAAGAATTTTTTTACCATAATTGATAAAAAAAAAAAGGACCAGGCCACCAGATTTGAAATCAAATGTATTCAAGCATAGAGATTTGAACTAGAGCATTGAAACCCCACCGAAGTCCGACGGGACCTGTCGGAACCTGACTGGCTTGATTGGATTTGGACACATCAGCGCAATAAGACATTTGAATTGTAAAATAAAAAACGGCTAATGGGCCTGTTTCATGCAAGTGTTTTTGTGATAAAAAAAATTAATTGCAAATATCAGCTCACCCTAACATTGTCTAACATCTTCCTGTGTGCGAGGTTTGTCTTTTGCACTGAGGTGCTCTGCTCATTTGCGTTGATGTTCCAAGTGCCTTTTTTCAGTTGATTGATAAAATCGGACTGACCACACAAACGTGTGTCATTAGTAGGCCTATGATAATAGTGTGATTTTAATTGTCTTGAGTTTAGTCGGACTCTGACACAAATATCTTAATGCCTTTTGGGCTTGGTTTGGATTTGATCGCTGCTTTGTCGGACTGAGGCCGGTCTGAGACAGAAAACTATGCCTGATCCACAGTCTAATTAGAACTATAATCTCACATCTTTTTGCTTGTTATTGGTTTGTTATTCCATTAAATCGGGCTGCTCAGTTTATCAAATGAAGTCACAATTTGTGTTGGCACAAATATCAAAGGCTGCAATTATTTAGGTAATAAAATGTCATCTGCAAAGAACAAAATATTCTCTCTTTTGACAAAACAAATCAGCATCTTGTACCTGTAATTTAGACGTCTATGAACATGTTTAGAACTTCATGGGATTCTTGTAATGACTTTCAGTTAAAATTTTAGTCTTCCGTCAAATGTTAATGCTCCTGGAGAATGTGCAGTCTGAACACCTTCCTACTTTTTAAATGAATATTGCAATTCGCAAATTTAAACTGAATCACAATACTTGTCCAGTTACATTTTTACCCCCAAAACTTACACTGTCATACTGTTAAAGTCAATTATTAAGAAAGTAACTAAATATGTTTTTGTTTTGAGTAAATGTAATGTATTTTGCCTGACACAAATAGAGAAAACAAATCTCCTTCTCTTTTGAACTAAGCATTAATTTACTTCTTCATTTACTTCCATCACTCAGAGGTTTACACTACCACTTATATCTTCTTTTCATTTTGACTAAAGACTTCTTCTGTGCATCAATTAGTCATCTAAAAGCTCTCAAAATTACAATTGTGTATTTTTTGATTGACTCCATGCGGATGTTATAGTTTCCTGGAATGTTCTAGAGTAAGGCATCTAATTGAACTATCTCTATGGAAACAAGCAGGCCACGTCACCTGGTCAAGTTGCAGGTCAGATCTGTGGAGAAGTGGACCCACTCACAGTAAGAATACATGTCTTTGTCTGTAAATGAATAAACTCAAAACATATTTGTTTAATGTCATAATGTGGAACATTCAAGGCAAAACAATGACATCACCATGGAGACAAGCAGATGGAAGATCCTACACCAGAAAAGTTGCATAGTGCTACTTTATCAAAATGAGGAAAAGCATACAGCCCCATCTCTACTGTGTTGAGTGAAGGGAATTTATTGGCATGCTTTCAGTTTTGTGTCCCCTATAAGGTTAGAATGACATGGCACAGTATATCTCTGCCTGCATCACAGGTCAGACAAACATAAAATTACTCTGAATTTTAAACATTTTAAATTATGACACATGCAACCTTAATATCTGGTGCCTTCTCATTATATTACATTAATTTGACAAGCCTTTTGTGACTGTTGTTTTGAATGACAGTTGTGACTATGTTGAATCCTACTAGTGCTGCCAAACAGGGTGAGGTCAGTCTAATAATGAGCTGCTCTGTGTGCTCAAAGGAAGTTAAACATGAAATGGTTACATGGTATTCAACTAAATCTTTGCCCGTCCCAAATTGACTTCTTTTGGCTGGCTCCTATGACATCTCGATTGTCTTTTAAATGTGCGACAGACAGGTAAAAACATGTCTGAACACTTATGGTATTTTTCTTAATTGCTAAAAAGTGTAAAGTGTGATTGACAGAAAGTCTGTACAATGTCAAGTGCAGTCATGTGGACGGAGGTAAGGGGTGTAAATATTGCTCGAAAATTGTCATGTTTTGGTTTTCTCACCAGGGGCTACGGGTCAGCCATGATGGGTTTTGTTTTTGTCTGCTATGAGTATTCACTCTCAGTTAGTTACAGTTACCTGGGGAAGGTTTGCTGCAAAATCTCAATATTCACTGGAAATTTATTGAAAAATATGGATTTAATTCAAATGGGTATTTGGCCCGTTTGACCCCAAATTATAATTATGTGAGTAGTACTTGTCCTTGAGGTGCTGGGTGGGGCTGTTCCTGGACAATGCCCAGAAACGTCCACACTTGCATGCATTCCATAAGGGCATTTTAGAGACGTAGTGTCCCAGTTCAAACTTCATATGGGATGGCTAAGCATAAGACCAGAGCTGAATCTTTTCCAGAAATATTTTCTAGTTTTAAAGGTACAATATGCAACTTTTCTGGAGGTGGTGGAGGGTCTACCACCTGCTTGTCTCTACATGTTATTGTGTTTCATGGAATGTTCCACAGTATGGCATTAAATTTGTAGATCTAGAATGAATCCTCATTGGGACCAGCAGGTAACAGTGCCTCCACCAGAAAAGTTACATGGTGCACATTTAAATAACTTTCTTGGATGTGGTGTTTTGTGTTTTAAGAAAAAAAGTAAGCTTTAAAGGTGCATGGTGTAACTTTGCTGGTGTAGGGCCTGCCAATTGCTGGTCTCCATACAATATTATTTGTCTGGATTGTTCCACAGTATGGCATTAAGCTTATTGGTCTCCATGAAGCCTAACGTGATGCTAGCAAGCCAAGTTATAGGTCAAATCTGAACAGGTTTTTCAAGTTTTCAGCTATTTTGGAGAAATAAAATCACTTGTAATTGAATAAATGTAAAGTTTAATGTCATACATGCCAAAACAAAACTATGCAATTTCTATCAAGGCAAGCAGGTAGTGGACCCTCCATCTAAAAGTTACACAGTGCGGCTTTAAGCATGTAAAAATATCAGCACTGAATAAGAACTGGTAGGTCACATTTGGCCTACTTTAAGTCCATCAGTCAGCATAATGTTCCAGGTTATTTATTGTACCAAGGATTAGCTTTTTGAAATGAGTCTTATTTGACATTTTACGCAAGACAACCTTTAAAAGAGTGAAGGCTTTCGGAGACTGATGTTTCATAGAAAGGCAGTAACACTGGTTTAAGCACATTTTATGTAAACTCTATTGCTTGTATTGCTTGTATTGCTAGATCAATCATTGTAACAGGGAGGTTCAGATGAGGTACTGAGCCACACCTCCAAACCTCTTACATTCACTTCACATTTCTAGGTTTGTCACGATAATTGCAATATAGGCTTATCTTTCAATATATGGAATTTGGAACAATCATATTGGGGGCTCAGTATTTATTGTGTGTATAATTTCTTTGCAATAGTGGGGAGTTTTTTTTGCCATTTTTCTGCAAGATAAGATTTGAGCTTTAGAGGGTAGAAGACATGATTTCTATTGCTAATTATTGCTTCATGATACCGTATATTTAAAAATGGGTTTACTGGGATTGTCCTGCTTTTGATGTTTCCCATAGATTTGATTCAAATTATGGTGCTATAAACAATTTTTATTTGACAAATTTAGTCTCATTTAACTTGTGGAGGATGGCACTTACTGCCTATATTACATTTTTTTTTACCAAGCTTTGTCTCTTTTTATACTTTTTTTTAAGTTCATGACAATACAATGAGCGACAAAGTCTAATTTAGTTTTGCCAATAAATAGGCCAGTTTGTTTTAGACTATGGGGGGCCACCATAGTTTCCTGTATTAATGGGAATACTGTACTTTGTGTCAGTGACATGAATTAGTTTCAACGTTATTGGTTATCTCAATATTTCTCTAACAATATATCATGCTTCAAATGTATAATTTTGACAGGCCTACACATTTCTGTTTCCTACATTACTGTTGAATACTATTGTCTTTTCCTATAAATGTTGTTAGACTTTGGTTTGTTTTAGACTTGGTGGTTCACTCCTTCAGTAAAAGTGAGGCAACTGTGAGGTGGTGATCTTCTGTGGGAGGGGTGTGGTTGAGATAAATCTGCCAGAGGCTCCGATATGAAAAAGGTCTGTAAATCACTGCTGACAGAGCGCTACAGTAGTGGATGTTTAACCCTCTTTTCCTGCTTTTCTAAATAAATTCCTCTACTTTTGTTATGGTCCCAGAGCTTGTGAAAGTTACATTTACGAGGACCACCTTTGTTTCCATTGTAGCACCAGGGTCCCATAAAAGTTTTACGCACAGGGGCAGACGGTGAAGGGACATTCTCTTGCCCCCAGCAGGATGAGCACTGTTGTACAAACAGTAAAAGTTAATTAACACACTCTCCTTCCTCTTTGTTTTTGGAGCCTATATAATCTTGAAAATATGAGATTACCTCATTATGGCACATTTGATCATTTCTTTTTCTTTCAAACTTTTACTTTTTCATCTGTAGTCCTAATGTATTGCATTTAAACCATACTACATTTCTACTAAACTTTAAATTTATAGTCATCAAATAGAGCATTCATATATTCATACGGAAATGTCATTTGTTTCCTGAATACCCAAAGTTTGTATGTACGTATTGGAGAATAATATCTGTAATCTCTTTCTCTATAATTTTATCCCAGATTTGAAGTGCAGTCATTTTGTTTCAGAGTTGGATCAATAATAACACAGAATTCACTGTTGTGTTTTCCCAAACCTTCTGTGTTGAAGCCTCTTGTGGTTGTAGGGGATGTGAGTGGGTGATGGACTGTTGAGGCAGGGTGGTCATTTAAACTCATAACTGTCTTCAGTGTTGACTCTTGTCGTAGGTCAGAATTTTCTGCTCCATTACCTCTCAGCATGTCTGTGACACAGGTCTTGCTGTCTGTCCCAAATTGTTATGTTTCTCTTGTTTCTCCCTCTGCTCCCATCAAAAAACAGGAACCCATCCACAGCCTTCTACCGGGCTTTAGAGCTGGGCAGATTGCAAGGGGCAAAGCCTGTCGGCGATAGGTATGAACATGGCTTGATTACGCGTGTGTGGCCTGGCTTGTGACGCTGTAACCTTTTTTGCACTTTGCAATAAAATGGCAAAAAATCTGTCCCTTTGTCTGATGTTCCTCAAAATATAATTTTATATTTATGTCAGTGTGGCAAAACATGACAGGAATCTAGTAAGTTTTTTTTACATACAGAACAATGTCAACAGTGTCCTTGTTTGTAGGTGAATATTGCAAAGGAACAGAAGTTCAGCTGGGTTCTTGCGTCACTGGACAGTCTTCACCTGTACTTGAGCTGCCGACCGTTGGCTTAATGAACTTTTAACTGTCAAAACAAACATTGTATGAGTCAAACTAACGTGATGTACATTTACTTATGTAACGAGAACAGTCTATTTAAAAAGAACATAGCTTGTGACAGGGTTTTGTTTGAGGCCTGTTGGGCCTTAAGTTGACTGCCAAAAACTTATATTCATATTGATATTCAGATATCTCAGTGCAGGCATTTTCACATATTATTCAGATGTTTTAGATTATATGTAACACGTTAAAATGATTTGACTAATTTTAGAACACGGAAAAAAATGCAAATCTCTGTAGTCTTATATAACAGTCCTGTATGGATGATGCCCCCAAGTGACACATGTCATGCGAAAGTAAAACTTATTGTAATATTTTACTTACTAATGTGCTTCTTGCTTAAAAAATGGTAAGCTACCACAGCTCAGCTGTGTGCTGAGTGATACTGCACATTGGTCTCTCCAGTCTGTTCTCAGCTCTATCAGACATAGTTGTCGGACCAAAATATGTTTGCAACCATTTTTATTTGTTATGATAATATGTTGTTTTTGTGACTCATTGGGTTTATGACCAATATCGGAACACTACATCTTTTTAATGTAAGTAATTGGTATTAGTCACTGTAATTTTTGTTGTGTTTAATCATCATCCTCATGCCTTATCAGGTTTTTGGCAATAGTATAACATTGATTTTGTGCCTGGTGCTTAGAAACACCGCAACAAAGTTGAGTTATTGCATGAAGTCCTTTGAAATGGTTTTATGTACCAACAATTAAGCTGCTCATCATTTGACAGAATCATATGGGAAGCGCTGGAGGCAAAACCTTCTCAGGCCAATGACACGTAGTCCTTACGAGAATTACACAGTGTCCACACCCACAAAATCACGGCAATTTACTTTGAATTTCAAGGCATTTTCTTTTTATTTAGTTACCTACTTATTTTACTCTAGTTGTACATAAGAATGGTTCTTATAATTGGGGCTGGGTGGTGTAGTCATAAAACTCAAATCATGATCTCATCCTTGCAATGAAATCGCTGTATCATGATTCCTGCTTTGTTTTAGTTCAGTGCAGCTCAACAGTCAAAAATAGCCATTTTCTGCCATCTTCTTCTCTTGGTTAGCTTCTGTCATACTCTGAGTGAGTGAGAGGTGGGTTTAACCAATCACAATAGAGCAAACGTTCAGAAACAGTAGATGGCATTAGTTAGGTCTGATAACAAATTTTGAAGTGCCATATATTGCTGGCATAAATAGACGATAAACATAAATATTGAAACTAATTTATGCCGCAGACATAATAACCAACGAGCAGATTTAAACCACAAAAAAATTGTAAATGTTCAATGAAAAATCAAGAGCTAAATAAATAACAGAATGAAACAGCAGAATGAAACAGTTAGTACTTAGTTTGCATTTGTAATGAGTCACATAAGTTATTTATTCAAACTTTTACAGCTTAATGTTTATTTTATAGCCAAAAAATAACTAAAACTTCTCAGTTGTACAAAGAAAATGTACACATGATAACTACTGAACCCCAAAAATATTGTTCCAGCTCTCATGTATAGAACAATACGTCCATTATCGTGAGATAAGCTTTAATTACCTTAAAGACTGATGCTACATTCGTTATACTCAAACAAAATACGAGGTGTGTATTGTGGCAAAACTGTAGTAACATGAAATGTACTGATTTAAAGATGGCATAATCATATTAATTGTCTATGCTGTCTTTTAAATCAATACATTTCAAATACCAGCTTCTGAGAGTTCATACTTTGCAGTGATTGATTAGACCCACCTGTCACTCACACATGATAGGGGCTGACCAATAAGAGGAGTGGGTGGAGTAAAATACCTAAATGTGCTGCATTAAACAATAAATCACTAAGGAAACATGGGTGAGATCATTATTTAGTTTTCACTGTCATATCGCCCAGCTCTAACCCAGACAGTAATTTATGTTAAAGGTGCACTATTTAACTTTTCTGGTAGAGGGTCTGCCACCTTCTTGTTTCCACAGAGATATTACTTCTTGGCCTGGAATGCACCAGGGCATAGCATTAAACATCAACAACAATCAACAACACAATCTATTTCCATATAAACAAGCATGATGCCATGAGGTTACAGGTCAGATCTGTAGATGGGTGACCCAGTAAGAATACAGTGTTTTATGGAAGGTTTTTTAAAGTGGTAAATGCTTGTTAATGAATAAATGCTAAATAGATGAGTTTAATGCCATGCTGTGAAACATTCCAGGCAAAGCATCAAACAAGTAGGTTACACGTACCTGCCACCAGAAGTTTATGGGACCAAAACAGATTTAAAGGAAAAAAAAACTAAAACTAATTGGATTTATATTTATTCTTTGGCATCAGTTGAAAGTCATTTCCGTTTTCTCGTCCCTTCTTCATCACAATGTTCTGATTTATCGTATTAGTTCTGCATTTTAGTTCATTTTGACTGCAGTTACCCCTCTGAGATTAATCTGACGTGACCTACAACAATGACTTATTGTTTTTGCTGCTGTGTTAAGTAACTCCCTGTTCTCAATTCCAGCACACTCTTCAAAGCGTCTGATGCTATGATGCTTCTATTTACATAAACACCCAGTAGCTGTTGAGCAAGTACAGCATCATGCCTGGCAATACATTTCAGTCTGATGTTTGTTCACACTCCAGCTGATGTTTGCCTAAAGGCCGTGACTAACAGTTCTGCCTTATGCAAAACTTTTCAACTAACCGCAGGTAAACCTCTTTCCACCTCCCTTTGTCCTAAGCAGGGTTTAACTTTTCGAGAGTGACACAGAGATTGCTTATGTACAGTTTGAGGGTATCAAGAGATGCATTCCTAAAAATGAGAGCTTTGTGAAAAATGTAAACCTGAAATTGGACCAGTGTCCCTGTTTCACTCCCCCATGAGCACTGGTGGTTTAAGAGCAATTTCATTTCTGTAAAAGCTACTCCTATTAACTGCTTCTTTCGCATGCAATCACCAAAAGTCCCATTCATTTTAGCTTAACCAAATTACAAGTTACATTGCGTTTACAAACAGTGAATAGTGAAATGCTTTCTTGGCCTACTGAATAGGTCTATTGTGATGAGTAGGTAAGTCAAACGTCAGCTGCACTTTTACTACCTAGAGTCGACAATGATCAACTTTATTATTAGTAACAATAAATAAAAGACAGATTTATATTCAAGCTGAGCTTAGGTGATCAGCGGCCTCTCACCTAGACTCACGGAGAGATTTGATCCAGATCAGGTATATGGTTTATGACACTGAAACAAACAATTCATTATATGGATGATGAGGAACAGGAGCGCAAAAACGTGGGAAAGGGCAATGCTAAGTGCTCAGAAGAAAAACGAGTATGGGGCTGGCCAAAAAAAAAAAAAAGTTGCAGTATATTAATTTTGAGTTTTGATCCAAATGTATTATTTAATGTTAAAGACAGAATAAATATTGCTGCTATATTGATTTCATGAACATAATAATCAATAATTGCAAGAACTACAAACAATATAATCATGACAATTTTATAAGCAAAATCATTTCAATTCAATCTATTCCTCAATATGGTAAACCTAAATGTAAAAGTCTGTCACTTACTTTAGAAAGTGTAATTTGATTAAAACTGATGAAGAATGGTAATATATCAGATAATGTGAATGAAATGATGATTTCCTGATTGGGGTCAACCGTGGTTCATTGTAAAAAAAGTTTTTTTTTGTCACAAATGTAACACTAGGTTTGTGAGAAAATTAATAGGGAAGTGACAATATCTGATACCGATGTGGGTTTGTAGATCAAATCATCGGAAATAGATGGAATTTATATGGTCGATATCTGTTTTTCTTGTTGTATTTTCTCAAATACTTTGAAATAACATAATTTGATACAGTTACATCCTTCTCAAAATATCTTCTAAATTACATAACCCTAGCTTTTTGAACAGATTACTTAGAAGTCAGCCAGGAGTCTTTTTAACTAAATCACCAAATACTTCCTTGTTGGGCATGACATGAATTGACAGAGTGCAGAGCCTGAGCCATATTTTCAGTCCTTTGTGATAGGGAAGGAAATGATTGATGTTCATTTTACTCATCAAAGCATGTCTTGCGTAACCGCAGCCATGACTTAAATAGGGCACTGTATGCCTCTTAGCACAATTTGACCTTAGTCCAGCCAGGCACAGTTTGCTATGTTGCTTTTAGAAACCCACAAATTGGGCTGGTAAGATACTAATCAATACTTGAACTAGTGCAGAAAGTAGATATTCACTTGAAGTATCAGTGCTGAAAAAATCTTTTGAATGAGGTACCTTTCCTGAAGTTTTATTAGAACTACTTGGGCCCATATTACACAATTTTCTGATGTTGTTTCTTCAGCAAAAACATACCCAGAGCTGTGTTTTGTTTCATTCTCACATGTTTTATACACATCTTGCAAACACGTGTGATGTCATGGGGTAATACAGGAAGTGCTCCACTCTGTTTTTAAACTCCATACACCTTCACTCCAAACATTTGGATAATTTCAGGTGTAGAATTGCTCATTTTTGCTAACAAAAGGTAGGTGTTAATTTGAAAAATGCTGCTTCATGACTTCACAAGGTGGAACAGAACATTTTGAGCTTTGGAGATGTAGACAGACTAAAACACAAAACACAACTCGGCATGTGTTTTTGAGCAGGTAGCAACATTTTAACATGACTAAAAGCTCTCAGGAGTCAATTTTGCATAATAGGACCTTTCAGACAACATGGTAATTTAAAGGAACCTATTATTTTGAAAGAAAATTATATTTTATTATCCCTTTTTAACCTATCATCATGGCATCAAAATTGGTACAGTATCTGGCCTTTTGCTTAATTTTAGTATGGTGACAAACTGAACGTAAATTAAAACTCTATTTATAATACTTAAAGAGCCTCACTCCCAAACTAGATGTTCTCGTGTTTAAATAAAGAGGCCTAAACTGTCACAAAAGCCACTGTCACACTATTTTAGCAGGCGAGCCCTTAACTACATTAGTCTGACCTGAAGTGTGGAGACGAGGCCCAGATGAGGCTAAGCCCTTGATCCTGTGATAAACGCTGAACCCAATGCAGACACTCGTTAACACCGAGGTGCCGGCCTTCTCCCGTTAAGACACACTGTTAGCACTAGACACTGTTAGCACATGCCAATGGGGCTTAATCCACATAAGCTCAACAGGTAGTTCGCAGAGGCCAGCGCCAATTAGCGTAGTAATGATCTAAAATAACAAATAAAACACTCACACGATATACAGTATGACACTGACAATCCACTTAAAACCTCTTCTAAACAAACTGCTGTTCTAAAAGGTACGAAACATATTTCATTAAGGAACACTTAAGTTGGTAGTGTCTAATAATTTGACCTTTACCATTCATGTTGACGTTAAAATATTGTCACGATGCAAAAATTCCACACTTTGTTTCTGATATTAAGGAAAAAGGTTTGATACTAGATTACAATTTAGAAACCACAATGATAATAGACAATAAAATGTCATTATTAACCCAAAATAATAGGAGTTTCTTGGTCTGATACTAGTTTTGTTATGGATAGTTTATTATCTAAGACTATTCCAATTATTGATGACTTTTTTTTCTGTGTGGATAGACTTGTTCAATGACTTTTGACACTAGTTTTAATAAATCAATTCATATTTGTGTTTCCTTATTCAGTTTTGACGACATATACTACTACAAATAACATACAGACACTAAATACTGAGGCCTACTCATAATAAAATTATGATTAAATGATTAAAGTAGCCTTTAATCATTTAGCTCAACAATTACATTAGCGAAGTATCTTTAGTGAAAGTTTTAGTAAGTAAAGGTGGTTTGGGGGGGAGATGGGGCGAGGGACGGACTTTTCCTGGAAGATTAGATGGGATAGATTTGGTTGTGTCCTCCTCCAGGGCATTAATTTCTTCTCATGATCCCTGTTGTCCGGTTCAGTTGCAAATGTTGGTGCACATACGCGAGGACATAAGGGGAGCTGTTTGTCCACTGTCTGAATCTTACATAACGGGTCGCGGGTGTGAGCGGGACAGTTCCGTCAGTCTGTTTACGAGGAAGCTTGGTGGCAGCTGATAGACTTGCTTGTGATTCTTATTTGGCTCTAGGAAAATATATCTTCTTCTACAAGGTATTCACAAAGCTTTGAGTCATGTTTAGTCTCCATTGTGGAATCTGGAGACCGTTGCTTTTGTGGGGGGTCCTGAAAAATCGACAGCATTCACAAACGCAGACATTAACATAGTTGTGTCCTGTGATTGTCGTCAGTGTTTTGAAATGCACAAAAAAAGTTCAAGCAGTTTGTCAGGTTTCTCAGTTATTCCTATTCACTATTCCTCAGTGACGTGAGAATTACAAAAAATGTAAATGGACATTACATTAAAGGTGCATTGTATAGCTTTTCTGGTGGTAGATCTGTGAAATACTTTTCTCTGTGGAGATGTTTTTGCTTTGTTTGGAGTGCTTCACAGTATGGTATTAAACCTTTCCATTTTCTTGGAGACCAAATTAGAGTTACAGGTCAAATCTGCGGAGAGGCAACCCTGCTCAGGGGTCATGATTTGAGCTACAAAAACACCTGTAATTGATTAAATATAAAGTAGTCATTTAATGTCATACTGTGGAACATTCCAAGCAGAGCAATGGCAAATCCATAGAAACAAGCAAGTGACAGACCCCCAATCAAAAAGTTACATAGTGAACCTTTAAATTTGACACATTTTGCAGTTGTAAATCATTATCCTAGTTACCTGGTGTTTCTAGAATATTCTGAGCAAGCCACAACCTGAGATTGTTGCTTATCAGGTTAAAGATTAACTTTAAAAGATTATTAAATGTAAATTGATGGCAACATGATGGGTCTTGAATAATATGAAAAGTCAATTAATCACTTTGACAGTTACAAGAAGGATTTGCCAGTATTTCATAATGAGGCGTTTCTAATACCTGCTTATGCTTTGCAACATTAATTGGATTACAAACACAGGATAGAAATGAACCTTTCCTGATTAGGTTTAGAATGATCTTGCACTGCATCAGAACACGCATAAGAGTACATAGACTAGTATCACCTATGGACCTGGACAACAGAGAGATTAGATATAAAGCCCCATGGTAATCTAAAAGAAAGTACTACGATTTTTGTTGAAAATGACATTCTATTTCCTAAAGAAAGATTTTTTTTTTTTATCATCATTGTGGTATCGCAATTGGTACTGTGTCTCTTAGTGTTGAAATTGAAAAATTTTAGTATGGACTAGTGACAACACTAGTCACAATGGTTTTCTTAGTTTCTTTAGTTTACCCAGTGTGCATGCTACTTAAGTGGCAAAACTCTAAAAAAGAAAAGTACTGTTAACCAGTAACATACAATTCAAACTTCTTTTGGGATGGCCGACTGAGACTTACACTGGCATCTTATTTTATGGTGTTGATGGAAACCTGGAAATGACTTGTACTATGATCTAAACGGTTCTACTGGATTGGCATAAATAAAACAGTGGCCCATTGGTTGTGTTTAGAAAAGCCTCTTGCTCAAATACTGCTGTCTTTGTTTTCTAAGGGGAGGATGATGAGAGTTTTAGGGGCGGTTTAGTTGAACCCAAGGGCATTGACATGTTGCAACCCATTCACTAAAATAAATAAAGTTGCAGTTTTGTGTTGTCACTCAGCAAAAGTTGTTCAGTTCTATAGATTTGTGGCCAAGATAAATTTATTACATCTGCCATCTATGAAAAGAGACTTGTTGACAATTGTGATCAGTGTTATATAACCACACAGAAAAGAATGGATAACATCTTAATAAGAAGGTCTGTCTTGTACTCACATCAAACAATACGCCCTTTGTCAAACTTGCGGGAACAGATGACTTCAACTCTTTTTGGCCTCAAGTTTTTCCCCTTTTGCTTTTCACCTCAATTTTAGGCCTGAACCACCCGGAGACTGTAGTGACCCCATCTGGTGTAGAAGTGTAACAGCATGGTCACAAAGTACCCAAACTGGCTTTACACATTTGCAAAAGCACAACAGTGAGTCGTCACTGCGTCACTGCTGTTGTTGTACCCCCCCACTATTGTTTGGAAATGCAGTCGTGGAGGGGGGGTTATCGATAAACCACCAGCACCTCATTTATACAGCTGCCTCCCCCACTGTCCCTGTTTGTGTGCTTAGCGGCCGGAGAGAGTGTGACAGGGCATATGGGGCTGAATGGAAAAAAACACAGGCTTTCTGATGCTGTTTGTGGTCATGTGATGTGCTCCGAGATGCAGGGACCACACTTCTCTGAGGCACGTGTTCCCATAGGGCTCCTTATTAAATCAGTCATATAAATATTTGTATTTAAGTCCATCAGCTGACACTGCTTTTCTCAAAGACCTACAGTATGTGCCTTATACTGGATTTACAGATGATGGTATCTTGACTCTGCTTTGCTCTGAACTCCACAGCCTTGTGGTCAGAGAGTTGTTTTCCTAAACAGATGTTGTCGCAGCGTGATGGTGGCTGCGACACAGATGTGCCTGTCCCGGTGAAAAGGTGGTGGCCCCGGGGCCTGAGGGGTCCAGGACAGGAATGTGCCGCGCAGTGGGCCTGCAGACTTTGTACACTGTGGAAGTCAGCAGTAAAGGGCTGAGATGAGGTTAACGCAGCGAGTGTCCCTTATGTAAACCACCACATGTTGATCTTTTTGAATAAAATGTACTGCTGGATTGCTTTATTTGTACTCAGTGACAGCAAGTCTCAAGTGTTTGGCTCTCCTGTCTCTCAGTCTCAAACCAATCTAAAGATTGTGATCCATGATTAGTTTGACCTGTTGGTGCTAATCAAGCAGAGCTTCCATGTTCCATCTTCTCTGTTCCTGTTGTCCTAAATAATAAGTGGAATGTGTTTTCTCATGTTATCAGCTTTAGGATCACCCCTAAGCCCAATGCTTTTAAGGAATGCATCTGCTATGTCTCTGTGCTTTATGCAAATATGAAACATGTTTATGCTCTGCTGTGTCTCACATGTTTGCCCCGGGGAAGACGCAGTCTTGAAACCTAATTTTAAATTTGATTACTTCTCAAGCATGTGGATTCGCCACTCCATTCAGTTTGACTCTGCATGATACTTCCCTGTTGAGTTACTAATCAGTGATTTAGTCAAAAAAAAAAAAAAGATTGATTTTCTTTTGACTCTCATCTATTTATGACAAGATTAAATGGGAGCTGCCAATACATTGTGTTGGAAAGCAAATGCTTCACTAGGGCTATCCTTTATGGTGTATTCATAGACTTGAATAATTATGATAAATGACATTATAATATACATAATATCAATGTCACGAGTACTTGTCATTTTTACAAAGAGTTTCGTCTGAAACAACTTCCCACATTTATATTTAGCAGTCTAATCTGGAGTCGGTAACTTGAACAGAACAAGTCTTTACAGGAGAGAATTCTGTTGAAATGCAGAGGAGTCTCGGTCCCGCCTCCTTTCCTCCATGTGACGGGGCCAGGCGTATAAGACGCTCAGGGCATCCACAACTCAGGAGCACAACACAACGCGTGTTTCACTCACGGGATTTACTACTTTATTAGAACCAAACTTCTAATACTTTAAAATGCGCTGCAAAATGAGCTACAGCCTGCCCTGTTCTCCGGGAACATCTCCGACTTATTCCGGACGGTTGATTTCCTACAGAGCGAGATGCGCCAGGTAAAGGTTTTATATGTTTACCGTCCTGTGTTCCATGTGCGCGTTTGACTTTTTAGCAGGGATCTTTTAAGGTTGTATAGTGTATTTATGTGACATTTTTATGATCAGATTTGAGATTTGATTTATTTATTTATTCAAAGCATAGCTCTATGATGTAGTAGACTTTATTCTTGTGAGTTGGAAACTTTTTGACGGAGCCAAAAGGTGCCCACTCCACACTGACCATTTGCCTTTTAGTGAGTTCCCTAGTTGCGCTGGTATACTGTTACTGTGTTTCCCGCGGGCTGTGACGGTCAATCAAGTCTTTTCTCTACACGCGTGGTGGCATCTGTTGCGGTGGTGCGTTTCAGCCGTGCGTCTCTGTGACCTGGAGGGTTGTTGGAGTACGTGCGCCTCAACACGTTTTACGTGCACAGGACCAATAGTGGACGATGTCAAAGTAGAAGAGCGAGTTCATTATCCACTCATAGCCTATAGACCTATATTACTTAAGTTATCGACTGTCACGTAGGCTATGCTATATGTTGGGGCACATTTACGCCCATTATTAACATAACGCACCATAACCTTTGATTAAAAATGATGGACGCAGTAATGTATTTTCACAATTTTGTGTAACTTACAGATGCACTTCTGTTTTTTGTTGCATTCACACACCGTAAAAAATAAAGACACGATATTGACTTTAATACCGTCTTAATTGAGCCTCGCACATTGTGTTCCCTTTTGGCTACGAGTCAGCCCTCCCTCCAGCGTGTGCGTCGCGCTCATTGGGCGGTGAACTCATGGATCTATTAGGGTGGACTGCTCCCAGGGTCCGTGTTGTGGATATTTACATGGGAGCTTAGAGGTGATCTTTCTTCAATTGGAATGTAAAGTTGGTGCCATTATTTTTGTGTGCTCTAGACGGGTAATCGTGCTATTCGGATGGGTGTGTTGTGTGTAGAGTCGTAGTAATTTAATGTTTTTCATGTTTCTGTAGCGTATAGTTGTGCCCTACTTTCACCCAAGCTTGTTTTATCTCTGCAGAGGACAACAATAAGATTAGGGAGATATTGTAAAACGAGCTCTTTTGGCTACAGCAGCAGTTAGGGGCTATTAACGTGACTAGTTTCTGGCCCAATGACTTGACTCTCTGCCAGCTATTGTTGTGCGCATTGAATCTTTGTCTATATTATATGACCATTCATTCTTTTTTTATACAACTAGGAAGACTGATAAGCTAGGAACTCATTGTTTAGCTGGTGAGCAAGATGTGGAGTATTTGTGCAAGTTGATTTGGCCTTCACCAAATGATGATGGCCAAAATCACTATGTACAACATATCACTGTAATCTGCTCTATCATCAAAACATTCATGAGCAGTGTTGTAACTGTACTGGTTCTTGGCATCAGTAAATATATAGTGTTTTAAACCACAAATGTACCAGGCCAGTTCCTTTAGGGGATGTTTGTCATTCTTTTGGCTGGGGCTGAATGGGAGAGATGATATCAGTCCTGAGCTCAGATAACGGATGGGCATCATGTGGTAACTTTTCCTCTTCTCTCTGCAGTGCGTCCGGTGCCAGTGTCGTCGCCATCGATAACAAGATTGAGCAAGCAATGGTAAGTTTACAGCTCATAAAAGCATGACGACAACTGCGTCCACATTCTTTGCAAGTCTGAGCAATGACTTGAGTCATAAGTGGTTTCTTTACAGCAACCACCAAGTGACATATAATGTGACATCAACCTATATTAACACATATAGGTCAGAGGTACAGATTTACAAATCCCTCAAGGAAGGGTCATTCAGAGGGCTGAATTTCTTACACATTATTTAAAAAAAATATTTTTATTGATGAACTGATGTAATAACCATGTTCTAAAGAAGATAATTCAGAATTTTTGGGTTGCTATTTTGAGTTTGTTAAATTGAAACGGGAACTAAATTTTGATTTCTCCTTTTCAGGACCTGGTAAAGAATCACCTAATGTACGCCGTCCGTGAAGAAGTGGAAGTTCTGAAGGAGCAGATCAAGGAGTTGTACGAGAGGAACTCTGTGCTAGAGCGGGAGAACGCTGTGCTCAAATCTCTGGCCAACTCTGAGCAGCTGAACAAACTGTCCAGTCAGCTGAGTCAAGTAAACAGCGTCGCTTTGCAGCAGCTACATCAACATTCAGTTTCCACAAATAACAGCAACGCTCTAGTTGGCCACTATGAAGTGGTCAAGAGCACGCCCCACCAGCCCAACATCACCTCGGCATGACCATTTTTACCTTGATGCTCAGAAGAAGCAGGAGGTCTAAAATAACTAATGTTCTCTTGGCTTTGTGCTTAACCTGCTCCATTTATTCTCACTTGAGTGTATGTGCCTTGTCTTGGCCTTGTCAAACACCTTTTCCACCATGTGAGAAGTTGTGTCACGGCTTGTGATTGGCTGAAGTGAGGAGCAGTAAAAGCCAGAGCTACATGCTGGTGACGGGGCCCAAGAGGCACACCATGAGCTGCTTACATTGGGGGCTGGTGTGGTGAGTCCTATCCAAGCGGGAGTCAGTGCTCTTCAGTGTCTCCAGGACTGGGGGGAGGGACAGAGATAGGGGGTGATTATAACTCCCCCAAAAGGACTAGGAGGTCCTGGGGTCCTTCAGCTTGAGCAGAGCGACCCGCGAGCCTTGTCTTATTTAATGCTGCAAACAGAAAAAGCTTGTGTTGTTTTTTGCAGAGCCACATTCTTAACATCAATCATTCTTAGGTTCATTTTTTAGTATTCGCATTTATTTATTTTCAGGGCTGCTATTTTGTAAATGAACAATGTCTTTGAAAAACCAACAAAACATCTTTTCTTTTTTTTTTTTTAAGTCTGTAAGGTATTATAACTAGTGAGCAGTTTAGAAGTTTTTCTTCTCAATGCATTGTGCAAACACTAAAGCCAGACTTAAATTAGCTGGAATCCAGGTTGAATGTATATTTTGTAAAGTGTAAAGTATTAAGAGAATGGTATGTATAGCCTGTTTAAGAAATGAAATATGTGATGGGATAACAAGAGGTGTTAATTTACTTTTCTAGACTTGCTTTTGTCAGAAATCAAATGAATGGGATCTGGCTGGGGAATGAAAAGCTGTGAAAATTGTTCCATCCTACTCTGTAACCAAAGACGCAAGCTGTGTAACTTTTTAATGCACAATCTTTTTCTATTTTCTACTTTCCCTCTTTTTGTTGCTGTTCTGATCTGTAATCAAACCACTGTCTTACCTCATGTTTTTATCCGCCACTCTTAATATTTGTATCACATGTCAGTCTGAGGGATTGTGTGGAGTTTTTGAAAGGGAACAAAGCATGTAAGTTTATAGAAAGGACTTTCAGCTACAAAAGGAGACATCATTTTGTGTTGAATGTCAAATGCTATAAAAGTCACAACACACATTTTATTGTATTTAAAAGGTATAAATTTGAGTTAATGACTTTATTGGCAGCCACACAAATCATACAGGAATAGAGTTTGTGTTTCGACATTATGAGATACCCTGTCTATTTGAGCCCCCTGAGCTGCTGTCTTCTTGTTGATTGGTAAAGTAGTTCTGAGGATGAGAACTAAACCAAAAATGATTGTTAACAATGTACAATCAGGCACCTTTTTACTGAACCTCTCCTACTGTCTACAAATGGGTCTATGTCTCCCTCTTCAAAGAGTCTTTTCTATTTTCTTTTCATTTGAAGGAGATGCTGTGTACTATTTGAACGTGATCACTGAGCCTTGGAGTAAATATCTTAATGCCCTTGTAATGTGCTGTTCAAACTATTTTAGTTTTCAGTCAAAAATAAATTACTGTTTTATTAAGACATAACTTGAATCTTTTTTTGAATATCCAATTGCAAAACAGAATAGGCTTCTAATTTTGGAAGTTTTTGTTATGACTATTTCTCTTTAAAGCCCTTTCTATAGCTTCCACTTTACTTGAAGGCTTAAATTATAACTGGCTAATAAGCATTGAGAAAAAGGAATGTTGTTTAAAACTGTAGCAAAAATGTTTAAAAATGGTTTTGCTTTGGCAGTTTCATTTCTGGCATAGCTTAAGTATTTTTCGTGCTTAAATTATCATGTGGGCTACATATTTCAGTATACTTTCAACAGTCAAACTGATTTAGAAAACCAGCATGGCAAGTTCAACAACCCTGAGAAAATTCAATCAACTTTTTCCCTTAAAGCCCCAAAGATTCAAACTATACACAGACTTGTAGTCAAATTACTGAGAGTGGCTTTGTCGATAAGAGTTACAACTGCAATAGCGTGAAAACTACAGACATAAATGCAGTAACTAAAGCAAAATTGCATTAAGATTGCTTGATTGCATGTTTACAGGTGCTGCCATGTGAAGCCAATTTTCCCTGTAGCTCTTACAAAGTTAAATCTAATTGGATCAGCTATCAATTCGTTCCAGAGACTATCAGTAGTAAAACAAAGGCCATCCAGTGCCTGAACTTGGCTGAGCTTTGTATGGCCTTAGTTTCAGTTGGACCAACTTCTCTTCAATGGTAGTTCAGATTAAGTGATTGGTAAGGGTTTCTCAGTAAAGGAAGTAGTAGGATTATAAAACAGGAGTGTGTGTGTGTTGTGACCTCAATATTTTTAACATAACCTACTGAACGTCAACTGAGTCATTTTCTTTAACAATTAACAAATATGAAAGAAGCAAATTCTAAAAGTAGATCACAGTTGCATTTAAGAAAACTGGATAGACGACGCAGGCACAATACGTCAGCCTGGCAGACTTTTCCATCTACTTTCCAGTGATCTTGTTTGCTTCTGTTGCTACACTGAGTCACCATAACCCACGTAGAGCAGGGTGTGTTTTTATGTCATTGTAAAAAATTTCAAATGAATGTAGGTTTACGTATAAGCCTCATTGTTTTTTTTGACAGGCTGCCAAATCAAACTCAATATTCTCTCAAAACTAACACAATGGTTAATGGTTGCATAAGAAAAATGGACGATGATTAAAATACAAGGCAAGGTTCAGTAGGGCAATAAGGGGCAATGGTGAAGGCACGTGAATATTGGTCATGCAGGATTTCCCAACCTTGAAAACTGTGGCATATAAAATGGCACCCTGTGATAAAAATTATAACTGACCATAGTATAGCCTATTTCAAACAGTTAAACAGTAATTTTGTGGTATCTTTTGTTCTACTACCCGTTTGAAAAACATTTGGCACAGCATGATAAACTAAGACTGTCAAATCTGTTCATAGGTGATTCATCATTTTAAGCCTCGTCATCTAGCCATACAAACCTTGGTTAACTGTTCCCATAGATGACTGCTCCTCTCCAGTGCTGTTCCATGAAGAGTGTACCACTGCCATCATGTGGATGTAAGGTGTACAGGCTTCAGTCCAAATGATCAGTAACCATTCCCTGTGGAAAACATAAAATACCTACTAACTTACTCACAACCAACAGTAGAGGGCAGTGCTGACTCGCTAAAGAACATAAAAAAAATGCTAAAGATGCATAGCTGCTTGGGGCAAGGATAGAAGTATAATAAAACCATATAATAGATACATATTATTAATACTTTCCAGTGATATTATGGGGGTGTTCTACATAACTCTATGGTGGAATTATCAGATGTTATTATGGAAACGCACTCTACATATTAGCAAACACACCCAAAAAGTTGTGAGATTCTCTGAAAACGCAATAAAAACATACATTGATTTAGACAACACATTTTCAGGAACCTGTGATCAATACGAGCGTTCATGGTCCTGTTTAGGTGTTTGATTTTCAACAAAAACGTGAAATGTGAGTTACTGAAAAACTGTTCGCTAATGCCAGACAGTTTGTGACCGCAATTGTATGTGTAAGACTTGTTTTACATCATCTTTCCTGTTGTAGTTCCAACTAAATCAGCTATTTCTGGTCAGATTAAAGTCAGATTTGAGTAACAGAGCTTCAGATAGAGTAGTGCCTTCAGTTAGCATCACACCTCCAGGGAATGTTGATGGTATCAACTGCAAAGTATCAATAGATCCATAGAGGCAAGTGTTTAGCGTAAAAGTTTTTTAGTGTGAAGGGTGGTAGACCGGATGACAACACCTCCGCCCACAGAAGGGCTGGTCATGCGGCCTGCACTGCTGAGAGGTCCGTGGAGGATATCAACACAGAGATGGCGAAAGCTTCACACGATACCTTTAACCGGGACTGCCTTTCGGGTTGAAATACGGTAGACTTGGTGTGTTGGTGAAGCTGGCGTCTCATCGGGCGTTTTGGCTCCGCGGGGAGGACATGGAGCTGCCGCAGGAGGAGGCAGAGGAGCGCAGGTGAGTGAGGAGCCTGTCACCGGCTGTTAGCATTAGCATTAGCTCTGCGGTTACATCACAGTCAGAGAGGGCATACAACCTCACAAATCACCCACTTGCACTCTTAATAAACAGTAAATACTGGAGCACCTTTACCACATCGATCATGCAGGTTATCTGGTTTAAATCTGTTTCTCTGTGTTCCCTTCATAGCTGTAGATAAGTAAACCTCAAGTTTAGTTGCTTTCACTTTACTTTTTGCAACCAAAAGTCACGAGTAGGTGGCTGAATGGCAACATCATCAATAGAATGGCCATAATACGGTGACAGTTATGTAAAACATGCCAACCTTTAATCTAGTGACATTGCATTAGTGTTAGCTTAGTTGTTAATGTTGGATTTAGCATCAAGCTAAGTAGGTAGCTTAAGCTAAAGCTAGCTGTCAAAAATAAAGGAGTGTCAAAAAAATGTTTTCCGCACAATAATAGGAATGGCAATAAAAACGAGGACTTGCTGTAGTTATGTATTGCTTAACAATATGTTGACTTATTTAAATCATTGCACTAATATACAGATAACTGCTACTCGCGTTAATGTTTAATAATATCATATTAAGGAGACTTGCAAGTTTTACACTATTAATGACTCTTAAGTTTTAGACAGTTTAGCTCTTTTGCTCTTGTTTTTTTGTTTTCTGTGGGGATAGCGGATCGTACCAACTCGCACTTCGTCAAACTAAGTTAATCCTTAACTTTGACCGGCTTAGTTTATGTGAGGAATTCTTTCCCCTATGAGACGGACATTCCTGGTGCAAATAAGTGCTGTTTTCTCTGCTGAGAGGAGAATGTTCCGTGACATTTAAAGCCCCATCGCATGTTACACGATGTAATTCGATTTGTACGTTTAAATGCAGTGGCTGAACTCGTGATTTCACTTCAGGCTGTAGATTTGTTTTCCTGTGTTTAATGTTTAGTGTATCTATAAATTAGTGTTTTCACATACTAGTATAAACCACAAAGCCGATTAGCTATCAGGTTATGCTTATACAAGAACTTAAAATATGACTTTTTGCTGAGGTATTGAAAAAATCACGAGGAAATGAGCTGGCTAGCACTTCATGAGCAAATTTTTAAAACATTTTGTCAAAAATAATTTCCTCCCTTCAGTTATACTGTTGTGCTTTTGTGTCTTTATAATTATCCCTTTGTTTTCACCACAGGAGAGAGCACTGGAAGCTGTTGTCCAGTCTAAAGACCACAGTGGAGGGCCTTGTCTCCACAAATAACCCAAATGTGTGGTCACGCTATGGAGGCCTGCAGCGACTGCACAAAGACATGAACAACATCCTCAGTCATGGACTGAGGAATGAGCAGGTCAGCACTTCACACTTGACTGTTGACATTGTCCACCTAATTAGACTATATTGTATGGTTTATAAATCAACCAAATCTGCCCTTTCTCTATTAAATCATTTATTAAACACAAGGACATTGTTTGTGTTGCATTTGGCTGTAGGTCTACTACAGGCAGAAGGACTACTGGCCTTTTGTATCATGTGTTCGATTGATCTGTCCCAATCTTGCTCCACATGTTGAACAGGTATATTTCCCAGACTTGATTATCTCTCCATTTTAGTAACAAACAAACCAATGCAAACATTATCATTGTACCATATAATATTGTTGTAGACTGATTTGTCTGATTTATATCTATTGCACCTACCAGTTTATGCGCCTAGAGCCTGAAGTCAACAGTGGGACTTCAAATACTAGTGAAAGCTACAAAGCGGAGCGCTGGCTGCTTCATAGTTTACAAGTTCATAGGCTGTCGGCACAACTGCGACCTCTGCTCAGGCATCTGGGACATGTGCGCAAGTTCTATAATGGTAAGTGTAAAATTTCACATTGACTTAACTTTTTTGATACTTTGTCTTAAAAAATAATATTAAAATTTTTTGCAGATGATGCCTTCCTGCTCAGCGAGCCTCATGTTACCGCCATGTTTCAGTGCCTTGAAGCTGTGGAGCAGAATAATCCCAAGCTGTTGGCCCAAATAGACACTGTTGCAGTATGTTCTATTGTTACATTATGTCATATATTATGTTTATTTCCAGATTGTTTAAAAGTAATTTTTGCTTCGTTTGGCAGTTGTCCCCTCTAAAGGGCCCCCCTGGCTTGGGTCTGTTGAAAAGTCAGAGCCTGTGTGTTTTGCCGGGGTCTGGGGGGCTGTGGAGGAGTGCGGATTTCACTCCCAAAGGTGTCTCTTTAAATCGCAGACTCACCACATCCAACTGTTCTCTTCGTGAGGCCAGCACCCCCAACACTAGCCAGACCACAGAGTTCAGCTTCCAAAATGGGAACAGTACAAGTGGGTTTTCAGGGATTTCAGATAAAACTATGAACATTTAAGTAATAAAGAAGTTTTTAGCACAGCTCACTCATCTCTTCTGTTCTATAGATAACTCTTCTGTGGCTAACAACGTGGGGCCTCCATGGGTGTGTGTGTCTGCTGCAGGAGAGAGTGAAGCAGGAGCCACTCCAGCTGTAAGCCTCATCTCTACACCAAGTGTCTCTTTACCAGAGTCCCCCTCTTCACAGGAAACATGTGACTCTGGTGAAGGTGACTTTGACGATGGTCCAGAGTACCTTGCTATTGGTAACCTGGGGCAACGCAATCGACGGGACTCCAGAAGCTCTACGCCCAGTAGTGACCAAGGACAAACGAAGGAACCGAATACTAAAAACAACTTGTTGGTCCCACCTCCACCAAGGCGCTCATCTTTCTCTGAAGGACAGAGGGGGCCAGGCAGGGGGTCCCGTGGACATACTCGTTCATTTTCTGATACAGGACTCAATCAAAAACTCAGGAATGGTGAGTATTGTCAGACTGATGCTCAATGTAAAACTATAACAAGCTTGAATTACTATTTTGTGTAAAGAACATCATATTTTTAAAGTGTGTAAAATTAACACAAAAAGAGTCTGACCTATTTCTAAAATTCTATTAAACCTTTTTCTGCTTCAATAATCATTTTTTTTGGTCTCTGTAAATGGGTTCTGCTTTCTGGCTTTGGGTAACTCTTTGTCCTTTCTAATCTTACCGTGCAAAGGAGCGGGTCCACGGAAAATCACCATAATAATAGAAGAACCGGTTACAGGTTGGCAGTGCAGTTCAGCTGTACTCCATCACATGACCCCTTCCCCTCTCTCTGCATGACCAAGCACCTCCTCATTTACATCTCCACTCTTAGCAAAGCATTTGTGATTTTGTTAAGTTTGTCTGTTTTTTTCAACTGATGTGATCAACATATGTTCATTCGTTGTGTGTTTTTCTGTATTTTTATTTTTATTATCTTGGACTGTATTTATAGCTGTTGTTTAATCATTGACACATATTCTTTTGTTCTCTTATTTTTAGTTTCAATGATTTAGTAATGAATGTGAGGCCATGCAAGCATTATCATTTTATGCAATATAATAGACATACTGCAGTATGAAGACAAATAGCTCTTTGCATGTTTTGATCAAAATAAGTATTTCATTTTAACTCCTGTTTTGTTTCTTAGAATCATCTGGTGATGACCATGTGAAGGATTATAATCCATTTTCATCACAGTGCAGTGATTCCAGTTCTCCTAATTCTCTGTATTTGGAGTCTGGTAAGTTTGTGCAGTGTGGTCATAAGTTAAGTTTGCTTTTATTGTCATAAATTTGACATTCTTTATATGTTTTATGTTGACACAGATGGATCTCAAACTAGACGTGTTTCAGATGGGATGTTCAGGAAACCCTCAGAGGGGCAGAGCCTCATCAGCTATCTGTCTGAGCAGGACTTTGGCAGCTGTGCTGACCTTGAAAAGGTTCACACCTGTTTTACCTTCATATATATAGAAAAGACACAATGTGATTATTCATGGATGTCCTGTTGTTACCCTGTTTTTAGGAGAACGCTCATTTTAGCATTTCAGAATCCCTAATTGCAGCCATTGAATTAATGAAGTACAACCTGCGGCGTCAGGAGGAGGAGGGGGAGGAAGAAGGGGACAGTGACTGTGAAATTCAGCAGCTCAAACAGAAGATTCGTCTGCGCAGACAACAGATCCGACGCAGCCGCCTGCCGCCCTGCGCAGCCTACAGCCATAGTGAGTTTGTCTGAACCATAGCTTTTCTACACTGTGTACTTTACCACTTTAACTTAACTGTCACATATTTCCTTTCAGATTTCCACTCCACAGACAGCGGCACTTCCAGACGAAGTTCTCAAGACTCTTACCAGGGCCTATCTGACTCTGGCTCAGCAGAAGAGGTGGAAGAATGTGAACTACGAGGTAAAAAATCAATACAGGTTTCTCTGTCACAAAGTTATGTGACATTAAATATAAATCAGCTCCTTTTGAGTAAATGCACTCTATAAATTATTTTTCAAACTTGAACTTGCCATCTTTTTGCCAACCCATTATCCCATTTCATATCAGATCAAGAGCACAATCGTTAATTAGCATGTGATTATTACTCCTCTGTCTAATTGGATGTGGGCATTTGGAGCAGGCTTGGTGTCGTCTGCTAATCACTGCTGAGCAAACTGTTGATTATCATTTCTTTTAACTAACAGCTAAAATAATTACCACATTTGTTGCTTTGAACTGAACTTGGTATGGGTTTAATTCAAATGGGATGAGTTAGCTCAGTGTTGGTGTGTTGAAGCAGATATGAGTGTCACCTGTCTATAATTCCGTTTGTACTGGTCCTATATTACACAAAATTGACTCTTGTGAGCTTTAAGCCATGTTATAATTCTGTAACCTCATCAAAAAACATACCTGTAGTTGTGTTATTAGTCTGTTTGCATCTCCAAATCTCAAAATGCTTTGTTCCAACTTGTGGGAGTTAGTGGGAGCTTTCAAGTTAACAGCTACATTTCATGATTTTAGAGATGGTGTGTGGAGTTCAAAAACACAGTGGAGCACTTCCTGTATTAGCACATAATATCACAAGGTGGAACAGAGAGTTTTCTGATTAAGAGAAGAACTCAAATATCCAAATATGCATAGGTTGTGTGTTAAACATCTGAATGAAACAAAACACAACCAGGTATGTTTGTGATGAAGAAACAGAATTAACACCCTTTTAAGTTCAGCAGTTTACAGCAGTGTATGTTTTGACTCTCTGTGCTTGTGGTGATGGTGGTGCTGAGTGTCTCTGTCTCTCAGATGGCTGTGAGGGGCAGTCCCTGCTGGCAGTGTCACAGAATGGCCTCTCGTTGTCTCTCGCCTCCCTCTTCTCAGGTATATGCCGGACAACTGCTGGAGTGGCTCCTATAGTGTCCAGTCCTTTTCAGAGGAAGCTTAGGGCTCCAGTTCAAACAGAGAGTATGCAAACTGTAATGCTTGTTTCTTGTATGACTTCCTCTTAGTCCCAGTTGCGGATATTTGAACACTTGATGCTAATATCCACATTATAACATAACAAATGTATACAAATATACAAATACATGAAAATATAATTGGAAAGTGTCCTTTAAATCCAACAGATAATACGGTAAAACAGCGTTGCAAATTCAGTCCATTAGGAGTGGAGTCTGCTACCTCCTGTCTTCTTAATCATGAGCTTGACTGCTTGTTGCTGCTGTTGTGCAGGGCTCCAGAGACTTGATAGTGTAAAATTCAAATGTGTCTGTTCTTGTATGGGGCTGCTTTAGGAGACTAGCACCTAGTAAGTAGTCGTCAGGGAGTTAATTGGCTTACCATTCATTACCCATTTTCCATCAGTTTTTTTCCCTTCTCATTTAATCATGCATTTCATTCTCTTGTACTGTTCAGTCTAGAGACTTGAAGCTAAAACAAATGGAGGCATTTTGCATAATTGCCTTGCCAAAGATAGAAATAACTTCCTTGGAATATTATACATTTTATAGAGTAAGGCAGTTAGAAAGGCTGGCCATAAAATTTGTATCCACTCACACGAGCGTTTTGCCCTAACGAAAAAAAAAACACATCAAACATCAACCATTGCTAATAATGTGTGTAAGAATGGGACTACATGTAACATTGCAGGCTATTTCAGTACTGTTTATTTTGTTTCCTACATTTAGATCTACTATTTGCCTTTGGGGCACTGGGAATTTTTTCTGTTCACCACATCCTATTCTAAACATGCATGCATGTCTCTAACTTTTAACAACTGTTGCTGTTTCTGTAGTTCTAATCATCTGCTGATCTATTTAGTCACACATATTTTCAAGATAAAAAGATGTATAGTTGTTGTTTAGTCTTTTAAACTGATCTCATTATGTATTTTTGACCTTCAGATGCCGACATAAAACGCAGTGTAAGCTCCAGTGGCAGGTCCTTCCTAAGCTCAGAGTCCTTGTAAGTTCCTTCTTCCTCTTTCACTTCATAATTTTTTTTTAAAATATTGTTCTTGAAAATTGTGTGGAAATTCACATGTAGTTGATATTTACTGAACCCTCCCCTACAACTAACACAAAAAAGTAATCTTTATTGTCACTTATTAGTTCTAAATTCAGAACCACTGATGGGCTGATGAGAAAACGTCAATATCTTCACGTTTGCCTCCATGTTTGTTTAGATGTGGGATAGATCGTATTAGTGATGGGTAGATGACCAAACTTGTTTGTAACACATTTGTTGACAGGGTGTTGACACTCTGGTGGTCAATTCTATAGTGCCATCTGGTGGTTTACTAATTCCTATGCAGAAGCGTTGACAGAATGCAGGATTCATTCATTCAGACATGTAGAAACTTGTGCTAGATGTGCTCTGATATCCAACAAATAAAAGAACTGACCAAGAAGGTGATGCATGTCATTAAAGCAAAAAACAACATAATGTACAGTAAAGTAGGCTATAAGTGATACAGTGACGAGGTGAATGGTTGTGGTTGTGAAAATCGTAATGAAATAATGTAGCGCTTCCAGCAGATCTACAGTAAGCTCCTCTTGGGACTGATCCCACACAGAAGTTCTGAGCTCCATACATGTGTTGACTTGTTTGGCCCATCATTAGATCATGCTTTTCTTTTTAATCATACTGTCATATCTTTGTATCTGAACTTTTTATAGAAAAAGTTATTTGACTTTTAACACTGTGCTGTGTGGTCTTTTAACTGGATTTACTCTGTTTCTTCTTTTATGGGTTTATTATTATTTTTAAGAGCACTGGTAGAGCAATTGTTTATTTGTTATTGTTAATTTTTATGTTTTCCTGTGCAATACTTTGGAAACGGTACAGTTTATAAGACACTTTTTCTTGTCATCTGCAGCAGCTCTCCCTCCTTCCTCCAGTCCAACTCTGCAGAGTCTGTTGCCATGGGTTTGCTCCGGCAGTTTGAAGGCATGCAGCTGCCTGCTGCTTCTGAACTCGACTGGCTGGTCCCAGAACATGATGCACCTCAAAAGGTATCCACAACATCACAGTTTCAAACACAATTTAAATGTTTTTACCACTTAGTGCCAAAGCAATAATTCGTTGTTGTTGTATTATTCCAACCATGGCTGTGCTTTTAATCAAATTGAATCAATATTGAGATTCAGTCATTTGTAATTGTCAAAGATCAGCTTGGGCATTTTTAATGAAGAGAGCCAATCCCTTTTCAGTAAAAGCATGAGGTTTGAGTCAGAATTCGGCCTTAATTGATGATTGTTCATGCTCAGAAAATGTATATTTATTTTTAAATTCTTTTTAAAAGGCAAATCAAATCAAATTGTGCGGGTGAAGATTAAATATGGGCGAAGAAATCATGATTAATTTTCTGCTTTTCAGCCAGCCATTAATCTAACCCTGTCACTAATAACTACTACTTTGACAGCTCTTACCCATTCCTGACTCGCTGCCCATCTCCCCTGACGACGGCGAACACGCAGATATTTACAAACTTAGAATCCGTGTTCGAGGAAACTTGGAATGGGCTCCTCCTCGACCACAGATCATCTTTAACATCCATCCCACTCCCAAGTCAGTAAATGTTACCACCTATACCGTGTTTATTTAACCCAAACCATTTAAAATGTGTGTATTTTTATTGAATCATCAGAAGGAAGATTGTGATTGCAAAACAGAACTATCGCTGTGCTGGTTGTGGCATTCGCATTGACCCAGGTAGGAAAGTAGTTTTGAACAGGGTTTTAAAGAGCCCATATTATGCTAATTTCATTGACATTGATCTGTGTTATAATGTTGTTTCCACATCAAAACTACTTGGAGTTGGTTGAAAAAACAAAAATATCAGACACTCACTTAGTTACAAAATATTTTAAAGCCTTTATTGTGAGCAGGCAGGAAGCAAGCAGTTTTTTACCCTTCCTGCCCACTCCTAATAAAGGGTTTTAAATATTTTGTAACTAAGTGAGTGCCTAATATTTTTCTTTTTCAATGACGAGCACCCTTAGTCATATGAGTAGCAGCAGCTCCCTGTCTCTGCTGTTTTTTCTGAATACTTGGAGTTGTGTTTTGTTTGTCACGCAAAGCTCTGCATATTTAAGTTTAATAATAACGGTTTAATAATAAAAGGTTACTCAAATGTGTCTGAAGGAAACAAAACACAACTCTAGGTTTGTTTGATGAAGTAACAACATTATAATATGACTTAAAGCTTATAAGAATCCATTTTGTGTAATATAAGACCTTTTAAAAGCCCTCATTCACTTATTTTTTTGCCATGTTTTGCCTTAGACTACATCAAGCGACTACGTTACTGCGAATATTTGGGTCGCTACTTCTGCCAGTGTTGTCATGAGAACACACAAGCTATTGTACCTGGACGAGTTTTGAGGAAGTGGGACTTCAGCAAGTATTATGTCAGCAACTTTGCCCGGGACCTTTTAAGTAAGATCGCCGGAGACCCACTGTTTAACCCCAATGACATCAACAGTGGCCTGTACAAAAAGATCAAGGCTCTGGAGTCAGTCAGGGTAAGTGGCCTCTCAAATTGAAAATCAGGTCTTATGAATCATTAGTTTTCCAGATAAGTTACATCACTCACACTGGATGATTACTGTTCTCTATTGTTTCAGGTTTTAAGAGTGCAGCTGTTGCATATGAAAAACCTCTTCAAGACTTGTCGCTTTGCCAAAGAGTAAGTTTTTTGTTAGTTTTTCCATTTCCTTGTCGTCAGAGTTGTTCCTGTAACACAACCATGGATTGTGTCACTAAACATGAAATCTCTTGTTTGTTGCTTTTTAGGATTTTGGACCAGTTTGACACTTTGCCTGGTCACCTCACAGAGGACCATCACCTCTTTTCGCTCAATGACCTCACAGCTGTTCGCAACGGGGAATTGGTCCCTCGATTGAAAGAACTGCTCAAACTTGGTACTAGACATGTAGCTGGCTGCGTGGTGAGTGGATATGTACCGTCTTGTATTTTTATTGAAAATTATTATCGCATATACCTTTTTAAAAAAAAACATTTTCCTGGATTTAAAGCATACCTTTGCCATTGTAGAACTACAGCAAGGGTTTCTGTAGATCTCAAAGTGAGAGCCAAAACTTTTATTTCTCAAAGACACTTCAATCTTTTTTGTCATTCACTGT
>NW_026571179.1:0-63224 GCF_026225935.1 Boleophthalmus pectinirostris | reverse complement strand
ATGTGCTGGTTCCAGACGGTGGTGAGCAAGACCAGTGCTTGATGGACTGGGTCTGAGCAGGAATGTTCCGTCGTCTGCGTGCTGGTTCTGTGCGGGAAAGTGAGAATGTTCTGTGGACTACAGGTCCGGGCGCTGCTCTGGTTCTCCGCGCTCAAGAACCACGACTGGTTCCGAGGTGATGCAGCATCTGGACAGAAGCGTGAGTCCAGTTTGGTTTGTTATATGTTGTTCTGAGCGTCCGTCCTCCGCGCATTTGGTTTTTCCCGGGGACGGGCTTCCTCAGGTCGAGGCTCCCCGCTCCAGCTCCTCTGAGCCTGGACTGAACCGGACCTGCCCCCGCTGGTTCAGGACTCTGGTTTGGATCTAGTCCGACTGTATTTCTCACACTAGGCTAAAAACAGGGACTTTTTAAAGTTGTATCAATTGAATGGGCGATTTCCTATTGCCATAAAATTATTTGGTTAATTAAAGCTTAAAATAACAAATGTTGGTTGCTGTGTGATCACGGGGAACACCGGGTCGTCTCTGTGCGTGTAGGTCCTGAACAGAAGTACACACCCCCAATTTTGACTCACTCTGGAGCCACACGTTCGCACACTGATACTTGCTCTGATCTTCGTGTGTTTCATTCTGTGTATTGGCCATTGTTGGTAAAATGATTTGAAAATGAATCGCGTCTGCGTCTGGACAACAACCTGTTACTGCGCTGGAGTCGTACAGCGTCATTACAGGCAGAGGAGACGCGTTTCTCCCATGATGCAGTTGGAATAGTTTGTCCATACTGTCTGTGGTTTGGACCCGGGTTCGCGTTCACACCAGAGGAACCGCACCAAAGTTGGTCATTTGGTGCGGATTCAAGCGAAATGAGACCACCTCTTTTCTGAGGTCTCGGTCCGGTTGAGTTGGTTTGGGTCCGAGTCCGATCGACACTTTCATATCAACGCAAACGAACCGAACGAACCACTTCTGGTTCGAATGGACCGTTTGGTGCAACAAATACTGTCGGTGTGAAAACACCCTTAGAGATAGGGTGAGGAGCTCAGTCACACGGGAGGAGCTCGGAGTAGAGCCGCTGCTCCTCCACGTCGAGAGGAGCCAGTTGAGGCTCGGGCATCTGTTCCGGATGCCTCCTGGACGTCTCCCTCGGGAGGTGTTCTGGGCATGTCCCACCGGGAGGAGGCCCCGGGGAAAACCCAGGACACGCTGGAGGGACTATGTCTCTCGGCTGGCCTGGGAACGCCTCGGGGTTCCCCCGGAGGAGCTGGAGGACGTGTCTGGGGTGAAGGAAGTCTGGGAGTCCCTGCTTAGGCTGCTGCCCCCGCGACCCGACCCCGGATAAGCGGACGAAAATGGATGGATGGATGGGTGAAGGTGTGAATATACATTTTGGTTAGTAAAGGTATGAGAATATCTTTAAGTTTTATACATTTCAGATGGTAGAGCATCTGGCCCACGTGCCTTCCCTGATGTAAGAGTACTAATTACCTTCTCCACTTCCTCACAAGTTAAGTGCTTATCTGTTGTATGTTATGTTTGTTGTCTCTGTTGGTCTGCATGTGAGATTTTAGGCAAGTTTAATTGTTGAAAAAAGTTCTGCATTGTTGATTGTATGAATGGTACTTTAGCTGAATACAATAGAGAATAATATTCATTAAATACTTTTGCAATTTCCATATTAGTATTAGTCACAGGTTTTTTTAATCCTAGTTGGGTAGTTGGGTGTTTTGATGCTTTGTTATTAATAATCTTAGAGAGGTATTTCCCAGATGTGTTGGCTTGCTCATACACTTAATGTTCCTAAGCCAAGGAGGCTTAATATTACCAAATTTAAAATAAAATTTTTGTTCTACGCAAATTCAATATATTTTAAAATGAATTTAAAATGACAGTAGCTCTTCTTATTTGGACTTCAAAGCTCTAGGATGAGATACAGCACTTTCAGCCATTCCATTTATTAATAAAATGTCCTCAGTAAAAGGGCTAAATGATAATCTCATTGTACGCAGTGATGAGAAGAGCGAACAAAGAGCTGAAGTTAAACAGTTCAAAGTCAGTATCCTGGCAGGGGACTGAGATATGTAGTAGTTTTCCTCATAAGTGCGCAAAGAGTATATTGTTTGTGTATTAGTCAGGCCTAGTGTTTATAGGGGATTGCGTCTTGCAGCTTAATATGATAATGGACATTGTTGGTGCAGTCAAAGTCTAAATGATGCTGCGAAAAACCCTCGGGCATACTGTTCAGTTTGGACGTGATGCGTTCTCTCCATTTTGCTAGCAAAGGAGAAATTCTAAAATTCAGCTTGAGAGATGGTTCTTTGAGTATGGCAGCATGAGCCTCCTCATTGTCACTGTTCAAAAGACACATTTTTAACAACAACTGGAATTTTGCAAGGAGTGTGACTTGGTAGGGAGATGAGACAGCTCTGGATGCGTAGTCCACTAGGTAAGGGAGAAGCAGGGTGCTCAATGAGCACGTGGCGCCAAATCCAAGGTCCAAGTGGGAGTCGCACATTTACTACAGAAATATGTACTATAAGTTTAAACTTGACAGTGTCGAACTTCACTGCACAGTCTGAGCCTTTTTACAACTAAAGAAATCATTAGCAAACACATTAACTGTAGTTCTAATGTGGAGATTCTGTCCACAAATGATTTGCAGGAACCGATTCACTGATGACATAATGGGGTTTAGCTCATCTATTATTTTATATTCAGGTCAGAATTGTTTTTTGCATTCTTCCCCTTTTGTATATAAACCAAATAAATCAATGCTTTTATTATTAAAGGAGATTCTTATTTGTTTGTAAAGAAAATATAAGCAGCTTAGTGCCCATCAACATTTTTGAGCCTACCGCACTTTGCCTCACCCGCTGCAAACCTCACAGCACATCACTGACTTTAGGAAATCAATCACCTCTTCACCACACTCTGACTGAGTTGTGCCCTCAACAAGTACTGCATTAGGGTTTTTAACTCCCTGCTTTTCACTTGCCAAACACATCCATTTTCCTTTTTCTTAAAAGTAAAAAAATATTGAACACTGCTCATTTTTTCCTTATGAGTAATTCGCCAATCTTATGTCACACATTTGTTATGCAGTATTGACTGTCTATTGATTTTCACATTCAGAGTGTGATAATGTCAAGTGGGGGGCAGGAGCCAGATTTTCCTATTAATTACATTGTACTTTACCATGAAATTTTCAAAAGGTAAATTCACAAATCTTGAAACTGATCATTTTTATTAGTGATTAATTCAATTGTATTACAACAAATCAACATTTTGACAATATGAATTTTAGATGCCCCCATCTTAAAATTATTAATTAAATATTTACTTATAGAATTTGGTGATGTCATCTGAAACTAAGCAATAGAGAAAATGATTTTAGGCTAAGAGAAAAGAGAGAGCATACTTGATAACCACAACAGTAAGACATAGCGCTCATATAAAGAAAAACATTCATGTTGCCAAACCGATCTATGAGGCGTTCATAAGAATACACTTATCTCCCTGCAACAGGGAATATTTATGACTGTCTGTTGGTTAATTTGTCTTTTGTAGTGACTGCTTTAAGATGGGATGCGTGTGGTCACTAATACAGAGATGGTCGAAGAATGGCAAGAAATCGACAAAATGTGAAAAATAATGCACCACCACAATACCCAATGCACCAAGACACCAAAGAGAAGTGTTATGACCCCAGTGACCGTGATCTGAAGTTTACAGACAAAGAAGATGAACATGACTGTGAGTAAAGCTTCTGTGTCCACATACCAGCCACATTACACACAAGGCACACAGATTAAAAATACTACAGCTGTATATTTGTGTATATTCGGTACACTTTGTAGCTCTCCAGCTTAATGTTCCCTGAATGTTCTGCTAGTATTTTTACATAAATATAACGCTGCTCTGCTTTTTTCGGTATACTATTTTATTCTTGATTGTTGGTGCTACAGTGGCTGAGCTGTTCAGTTCTGCAGAGATGAGCTCAGCATGTCAGACAGGCCTCTGTTGAATTTCACTAAGCAGGTAGAAATAGTGTGCTTATTGGTTGTATTTATAAGTACATAAGTGCTCTAACCTCACAGTCCAACACTGCAGCTCTCTCTGTTATCCACAGCCTGAACAGACCTAACCTGGCTCTCACCAGACTGATATTTCTTTCTCTGAAGTGAGCTCTATACATTTATCAATCTTGAACCACTCTCACTGAAAGCTACTGGCAGAGGCAGAGGAACATCATGACTAATATTTGAATTTGACAAAGACAGTAGATCTACAATAACAGTCAGACTACTGCCTCTACAACCAGGACAAAGCGGAAAAAATGGATGGATGGTGTGTGTGTGTTTAACAGTATTCTTGTTTTCCTCCAGATGTTTTTTAAACCTTTTGTCTTTTCAGTCCTGTGTGAAGGTTTCAGCTCTAGAAGAGCTCTGATGTCCTGTGGTCACGCAGTCACTCCTGCATCTCTCTTCTACTGGTGCCAAAAACAGTTGGATCAGGTGAGGAATAACTCCAAACCGTCTCTCATTAATGACATTGTATTATTAATATGATGTTGTACATAGAAATTTTTAAATACATTTTTCAGGGCTGTAGTCCGTGTCCTGCCAATTAGTTAATAAGTTGTGCGGGGCGTGGCCAAAGCTCTCAAAACTATTCTCTGTGTATGTGAGCCAAGACTACACTGCAGTGGGAGCTCATGCAAAAATTACTATTTATGCAGAAAAAAGTACCAGGACACAATGTGTTTACATAAAGACAGATTGATCTTGTGAATCATGAGTTTAATTTGCCTTTTTGCAGCTCATTCACTCACAAATGCCAGGTATATATTGACTGCAATTGTGGTGTGGTTTGGGAGTTGCGCAGGTCCTGTACTTGGAAAGTTATCAAATCAATCATAAAAAGTAAGTCTGAAAATCAATATGCCCTGCCACACTGACATTTGAGGAGTGTGGGGGAGGTACAGATCTGCAGAAATAATCCACAGGAAGTCCTAGAGAGTAGAGTGACAGACAGGCCAGGGTGAAGGTAGGAGTTATGTTACCTGATCACACTCACGCAAGTTATCTGAAGTGTGGCATTTGCCTGTCCTCACCCCCTGCTGTGAAAGATTTATGATCATGGGGAAAATTCTTGAGTTGCTCAAAGTCATGGTTGCTTTGTCTCATAATTATACAGGGACAAAGATCAAACATCGTAAGTTCAAAGATGAGCTGCAACTGATATCAAACATGTCGGATATTTTGGAGTCTTTGCGTATGTAATCAATCTTTGTAACATGTAAACCAAGAGTAAACACAAGAGCTTCTCAGAGTAACAGCAGAAGTGAATGAGAGTCTCTCATCAGTTACAAAAACAGACTAGAGAGATAGTATTACCCTATAGTAAATGCTGTCTAGTTGCAGTAGACATGTAGACCTTAGATAAACTCTTCATTTTAATTTTTCATTTAAGTACTTTGATAATTAGGAACGGTGTCAATCAAACCTGTTGCTAACACTAGCAGGAGCGACCTTGGGGAAAGTAGAAGTCTGATTGGTCTGTTATTAATGTTCAGATATTGATTTATGGGCAAAAATGAATGAATGAATGAATAAGGAGCCTGACAGCAGCAGTTATAGAGAGAGCGGTAGTTATTGGAGCCAAATCACGTCAGTTCTGATAGTGGGCTAGTTATGTTATGTGGAACTAAATTAAATGAAATGCATCATTCATTCACTCATTATCTCACTCATTCACAGTGTAAATATTCAATATTTTAGGAAAGATGTTCATTTCCATCTGTTGTCCCTTGGCAGGCAACATAGAAGACAAATACAAAATCTTACAAAAACGAGAGACTACAGAATATTAAAAAGTCAGATTAAAAATGCTCATGGACGTGGGTTTTTTTCATTCACAGTTTAAGGTGCTGTTTGAACATGGACAGTGATGGACTTTTTCTTATGGTCAGTGGAAGATTGTCCATAGACTATACATAGTGGTTTACACTGTGTGCATAATCATGAGGCAAGTTGTATTTATGAGGATTAATTTTATAATTGAACAACCCCAGTGCTCTGGGTCAATCCAAAATGTTAATAAACCTCAACCCTGAATATTTAAGAAAGTAAAAGTGAAGTTTTGGCTTTAGGAGAAAATCTATGTGTGCACAGTTATTGGGCAACTATTAATGTGCAGAATTATTATGCAACTAAATGATAAATGAACATTTTCCATTCTCATTTGTTAATTTTATCTGTCAGAATACTAAACAACTCAAAATTTACAAATAAACATTTCTGACATAAAAAAAAAAACCTGTGACCAATATAACCACTTTTCACAATAATGGGTCATAAGCCTTCCATTCATGGACTCTGTCAGTTTCTTGGTCTGCTGACGATCAACTTTTTGAGCAGCATCATCCACAGCCTCCAGACGCTGTTCATAGGTGGACTGTTTTCCTTCACCATGAATCTGCTGTTTGAGAAGGACCCACAAGTTGTCAACAGTGTTTAGGTTGGGGGAAGGAAGAGGACCATGTCATTGGTGGAGCTCTGTGCCTATTACTGATCCAGTCATGGGCCCGTACATCTCATCAGTCCATAAAACCTTTGAAAAATCTGTCTTCAGATATTTCTTGGCCCCGTCTTCACGTTTCAGCATGTTTCTTGTTCAGTGGTGGTCAGCTTTCAGCTTTCCTCTTGGCCATGTCTCTGAGCACTGAACACCTAGTACTTCTGGGCTCTCCAGGTTGGCTGCAGTTCTACAAAATGACAGCACTGGAGGATAATGGGTTCCAGGTAGCTTCATGTTTGATTCATCTTGAATCTCTTGCAGTTAATTTGCATCTTTTTTTCAGAACACGTTTCTTGCGACACTGTTGACTATTTACAGCAAAACATTTGATGGTTCTGTGATCACACCCCAATATTATCTTTGCTATTTCAAGAGTGCTGCTGCATCTCTCTGAAATACTTTTTTTTTTTTTTTTTTTACAATTTCTGACTTTTAACAGTCAGTTAAATCTTTTTTTGTCCCATTTTGCCTGAGGAAAAAAGCTGCCTAATAATTTTGCACACCTTGAGATAGGTTGTTGATCTTTTTAGGCCACACCCTCCCTCGTGACAAGTACACATCATCTGCTTAAATGCAATAAGATTTCAAGTTTATACAGCTTAGAGTTGGAGAATATGCATAAAAATCATGATGTGATCAAAATACACACCTTGACTAATAATTTGCACACAGTGCATACTAGGGTTGTTCTGATACCAATATTGGTATCAGCACCGATACTGTTATCCGATATTGCACCTTTTTTCAGGTATCAGTATTGGCGAGTACTGAAATCAAATCACCGATCTGATACCACTCTGTATTTTCCTGATTGAGGTCTTGTAGGTTAAATACAGACTGTGGAGACTTTTGAAAAGGTGCATTCAGACCACAGCATTAAAAAATGCACTGGGTGCCCCTAGTTGGACGCCTTTGCAAAGGGAGAAAAATAAGCATGTCCAGGGCATCTGCTTTAGTCTGCGAGTGCCTTGTTTTCCCGGTTGAGAGAGAGAGACTTTAGAGTATTTATTACATAAAACCCCAAAAACATGCAACATAGGTCTCCAGGAAGACTAGCCAATAGCTAATGAAGGTCAATTAAATATAATCAATACAAAAACACATCATCACAGGTGATCGGCTTGGCAGTGGCATATACATATTTATTCTCCGCTAATGATATGGAATATATTTCTTGTTCTGGTGTTTGTGGTTCTTAAGTCTTTCTCTTTCTTCTCCTTCTTCCGGGTAATAACACTGCTTTGTCACTGGACAACTTCTGACAGCAAAGCCCTTTACGCTTCCAGAGTTCCAAGGCCTGAACGCTCAAGATGTGCCCTGCTGACGCCTGAAGACGCAGCAAAAACACAGGACTCCCTAGACGTGTGTGCACATAGACTCTGCATGTGAACTGGACACCTAGACTCTCTGGTCTGAATGCAGCTTAATAATACAAAAAAGGCATATATGTTACCACTGATACCTTCATTTAGCCTTTGGTACAAATCTTTTACTCTTGTACTATAACAAAATTGAGTAGCCATATTTCACAGTATGAGGTATCGGTATTAGCGAGTACACAAATGCCAAGTATTGGTATTGGATCAGATCCCCAAAAAATGGTATCGGAACAACACAACAACTAAACGCAGAATCTGCTGTGCCCAGGACCCTATCACAGTGTTGTAGCTCATTGTTATTGGAAATTGTTGTGGTGTGACGCATTTGTTTCATGAGACTAATTCAGATTTCCTTTTTAGTGAAATATATTTTTATTTAGTATTATTTTGTTCAAGGGCAACACTTCATTTGAGTGTGGTGTCTGCAGTACGGTCTGGCCTTTTGATGAAGTAAGAAAAATGGCTCTACTCACAGAAGAGGAGAAGGATGCTTTTGAAGATGCTTTGTTTTGTAACTTTGCCAATCTAAATCTAAAAACCCAAGAAGTAAGTGTTTAAAACATTAATTTAAATTTTAGTGCCTATACTAAGGTCTGTTTTCTTTTCCAGTGCCCCGGCTGCAAGTCTCGTGTTATGAGAGAAGACCCCAGTAACCTATGTGTCCGATGTCCTCAGTGCTCTGCTAAAAATTTGAAAAATTATGAGTTCTGTTGGCAGTGTAGGAAAAAATGGAAAGGCCTTAGTGTACTAAACTCTGACCGCTGTGGAAATGAAGGCTGTGAAAATCCAGATCTGAGAATCCTGAAAACATGTCCAGAGATTGAGTTTGCAGATGTGTGTGGAGTGACAGGTTGCCCGTCTATTCGTGCCTGTCCCACCTGTGGAAAACTCATAGCACATAACAGAGAGCAGTGTAAGAACATCACTTGTCCTGATTGTAAAGTGGAATTCTGCTTTGTGTGTCTGAAAATCACTACAGAGTGTTTGAAGACAAGTTCACATTTCATACCCTGTTCCAGTGGTGTGGCCCCCAGACAGACCTCCATCCCCGTCAGGAGGAATTAAATTATTGGCCCTGTATTCCCCTTACATATATACTGAGTCAGAACAAAATCATTATAAATCTATTATCAGAAAAATTATCAGATATTGCTTTTGTCTAATCGTTACTATTGTGAAATGTATTTAACTTTGTCCTTGTTTACATTATGGTTGCTAGGAAACAATGATGAAAGTACTGTACCCATATGTCACATCTGTTGCCCGTGACCAACCAGGAAGTAAAACTTAACCAAAATGCAAAGATTTGATTAATAGAAAAGAATTATGTTAACCATGTTTTAGTGAAATTAGTAGTCTAATCTATGCTCTCTGATTCACACATGAGCCTTCCCAGTAGATTCCTGGTAATTTACCCATAAAATCCAGGGGAAACATTTCAGGCTGATCTCATAACAAAATTGTTATAAACTGTTGAGAGAGTCACCTTTAATTAATTTGAATATAATTATTGAATTAATGAATATGATTGGTCATGGGCACGCCACACATTTGCTAGAGTAAAAAAATATATTTAACAAACGTGCAAAAGCCATCAAGTGTAATAGACCATGGCCGTGAATCACATGCTGCCTGTACTAAGAGCTGTTTCCCTGGTTCAGGATTGGTCTCTAACCTTTATTTCTATTATTTTGTTATAAACATTTTTATTTATAATTCTTATTATTTTGTTATAAGCATTATTTCTATTGCATTGACTTTGTTTTTTGATATTAAATTGAAGCATACAGTGGCATGTTGTTTATTTAATGTTAAAATCTGACTGTCATTCACCATTACCATTTGGTTTGATTATTTCTATTATTTTGTTATCACCATTATGTCTATGTTATGTTTAAATCTGTATTTGGCTGTCTGCTTAGTGGGATTTTATGTTTTAAAAATTGTTTTCTGTTTTACTTATTTGCTGTATGTGGAATTAAACATGGTGTTGGGCATAAGATGGCATCAAAAGGATCCGTTATTTATAGTAATGTATGGAATCAATATGTCAATGGGGAGAGAACAGAAAAGGAAAAATATAAATAATATATTATATATATATATATATATATATATATATATATATATATATATATATATAATATTATATATATATATATATATATATGTGTGTGTATATTAAAAAATATTAATCTTTCACAATTTTCTGACAATTTAAAAACTCTTACCACTTTTTTCTCCCAAATTGCCAGTAGGTGATATGTGACAAAAAGAAAATGCAGCTCAGTTTTAACATGTTTCAACTGTGGACAGAAGAGGCACAAAGATCATGAATGCAAAAATGAAAGAAAAGAGCAAAAGGAGAAGCAGTGGTGCAGTTACTACCCCATATGGAAAAGGTATAGAGAAATCATACACAATTTTATGTTTTATCTGAATCTTAATAGATTTGTATATGACAGTGAAAACAGTTATAAGATCTTTAGTAAATATGTGCATCATGAAACATATGGCAAGGCAAGTTTATTTGTACAGCACAATTCGTACACAAAGTAATTCAAAGTGCTTTACAGAATAAGAAATACATTAAAATCATAATAAAAACAAATCAAAACATAAATAATCATGAAGATTAAAATTTTAAAAAAGAGAGATATAAATTGGAGAGAAGAGTGCAGAATGAAAACCTTTCAGTTATTTGCACAGTTAAACAGAAATGTTTAGAGTCTGGATTTAAACAGCGTCACAGAAGAGTCTGTCTCACATGTTCAGACTGTTCCAGGTTTTAGCTGCATGAACCTGAAACTCTGACTCCCCTTGTTTAGTCGTGACTCTGGGCACCAGCAGGAGTTGGTCCCTGAGCTCCTCAGAGTGTGAGATGTTCATATGACACTAACATGTCACAGATGGACTTTGGTGCTCGGCCATGGAGACACTTGTACAAACAGAGCTGCTTTAAAGTCTCTGAGCCACAGGAGCCAGAGCAGAGACCTGAGCACAGGACTTATGTGCTCGTACTTCCTAGTTCGATTAAGGACCCGAGCTGCAGCATTCTGGATGTTCTGGATGTTCTGGATGTTCTGGATGTTCTGGATGTTCTGGATGTTCTGCAGCGTCTCACAGCTCGTTTGGAGAGACCAGTGAGCAGAACATTACAGTATCTAACCTACTGGAGACAAACGCATGGATAAGTTTCTCCAAGTCTGATTTAGACAGTAAACCTTTGATTTTTGCTCTGTTTTTTAGATGGTAAAAGGCTGCAGATGTTATTGATTTGATGTGGCTGTTAAAGTTCAAGTCTGAGTCCATTATTACCCCGAGATTTCTTGCCTGATTTGAAGGTTTTAGAGAGAGAGACTGGAGGTGATGCTGACACTGTCACTTTGTTTCTGTGGACCAAACACTATGACTTCAGTCTTGTCAGAGTTTAGCTGGAGAAAGTTGTTTTGCATCCACACACTGATCTGTTGGATGCAGTGACCAAGTGACTCCACTGGTCCATAAACAAAGGCTCCAAGCCTTGGCCAGCTGCCTAAAGAGGTACACACAAGATAACGAGGCCAGACGAATAAACCGGCTGTTTGCAACACAACCGGTGAAAGTGTACAGTCAATGGCAGGGTAATAACACCAGAGCAGACCCACCAAGGTCCTGGAAAGGCATATGAGAGAGGGAGGCATCACATAACACCGATGCATCTGAGAGAAGACCACAGCAACCTCCCTGAACAGAATCCAGTCACCATCACAGTGGCAGACATCCAGGAAAGAGTCTCAGGTATGAAAAACTGGATCGCACCGGACCCTGACATGATACTGGCTAAAGAAGCTCACTGCTCTCCACGAGCGCCTGGCAGCACAAATGAACCAGCTGCTAAAGGATGGGACACACCCTGAAAGGTTAACCCAAGGGCGTATGATCCTGATCCTAAAGGATCCCTCAAAGGGTGCAGTCCCATCCAACTATCTGCCAATAACCTGTCTCTCCACAACATGCAACCTCATGTCAGGCATCATCGTGGCTAAGATAAGTGGGCACATGGATCAATACAAGACCAAACTGCACTGCCTGGATTGACTGCAAGAAAACCTCTGACTCAATGTCACACACGTGGATCACTGAGTGCTTGGAGCTGTACAATATCAACAGGACTCTTCATTGCAAACTCGATGCGGTTGTGGAAAACCACCCTTGAAGCCAATGGGAAGCCACTTGCACAAGTGTCCATCAAATGTGGCATATACCAAAGAGACTCACTGTCCCCACTACTGTTCTGCATCTGAACCCCCTCAGCCAAATCATCGACCGCACTGGCTACGGATACCGACTCAGAAACGGGGCCACCATCAGTCACCTCCTCTACGTGGATGACATCAAGCTGTACGCTAAGTGAGCGAGACATCGACTCACTGATCCACACCACAAGGATCTACAGTACAGACATTGGGATGTCATTCGGGCTTGAGAAATGTAGCAGGATGGTGACAAAGAGAGGGAAGGTAGTCCACACAGAGGGGGTGTCACTCCCAGAGGGAACAATAGCAGACGTTGAGGACAGTTACAAGTACCTCTGTATCCCACAAACAAATGGCTCCTCGAAGAGGCAACAAGGAAAGCGGCTACGGCCAAATACCTGCAAAGAGTGAGGCAAGTCCTAAGAAGCAGCTCAATGGCAAGAACAAGGTGCAGGCAATCAACAGCTACACCCTGTCAGTGATCAGATACCCTGCAGGAATTGTGCACTGGCCAAAGGAGGAGATACAGACCACAGATGTTAAGACACGAAAGCTCCTGACCATGTGGAGGGTTCATCCCAAATCCAACACCCTGAGACTGTACGCAGGCCGGAAGGAAGGAGGCCGAGGACTAGTGAGTGTGGGAACCACTGTCCAGGATGAAACATCCAAGCTCCTTGAGAACATCAAGGACAAGGCCCCGGCAGATGAGGAGCTCAGAGAATGTCTCAGATAGTGGAGTCCAGAGGAAGAGGAGCTGGAGGGACCATCATGCCAGGACAAACCCCGACATGAACCACGAACTGAAGTGGCTGATATCAAGAAATCCAACCAATGTCTTGAGAGGGTCTGAAGGACACACTGAGGCTCATCCTGGAATACTGGAGCAGGACCTGAGCACTCGAGCAATAGAGGCCCAGATCTACCACACCAGACAAGACCCACGGTGTAGACTGTGCAAAGAGGCTCCTGAGACAGTCCAGCACATAACTGCAGGTGTAAGATGCTGGCAGGGAAAGCAACACTGACAGACAAGACAAAGCTTTTACTGAAGGGCGCATGCTTTCCCCTCAGAGTCCTGTATCAGAAGTGTTTATGGAGAGGCTGGTCTGAGTCCTTGTGACTGTCCAGGACAGTTGTTGTGTGTTGTTGAGGTGGGAGAGGTCCGTGATGGCCAAATGTGGTGTGTGTGATCTTTGAGTTTATTCCCGTTGGTGATGGAGAGCATACTGAAGTAACGGGGACAGTAGAGAAGGAAGGAGTGGATAATACTGTGTATAAAAGTGACAGAAGGTGTGGAGAAACTGACAGGGCACAAAGCTTATGGAGGATGTGGAGTCACTGAAATGATGTTCAAAGGTAAATTTATTGTCTAATGTGAGTTTGAGATATTGAGTGATTGACATGTTCTACTGTTTTGTTGTGAATGATGAAAGCTGCCAGGTCTGGGATGTGTGAGTGAGTGTAGATGAGTAGTTCCTTAGTCTTGTCAACATTCAGCACCAGTTTCTTGGTGAAGTGGGTGACAGTTGGTAGAGACATGAACCATTGAGCTCGGCTCTTTGAGTTGAATGGACGGCCATGTTTGGACTTGGCTTGGTCTGGACACTCAGATAAACATGCAGCATCAATCAAATCAAGAGTTTTTACAAATGTATATGTAACAAAAGTATGCTTATTTTAAGTTTTATCTTTAAAAAAATGACTATTAAAATATTGTTAATATAGTGGGAAAATAATTGTTTGAGTTACACCGTCACTACACCAGTTTAGTTCTGATGATGTGAGAGGTGATCTCAGCAGCTCGAGAGCAGACTCAGGTTCAGTGTTTATGACCTTGTACTTTGCAGCTCATAAAAACCTTTTTATAAACCATTAACTGCAGCTGTAAAGATTAAACATAATCATCATTCTAAAACCAAAACCAGAAACTATGATTCAGCTCAGCTGACCTCATGTTCCAGAAACGACTCTTCTCTGTTTTTTGACCTTTATTACCAGAATGCATGTACAGTATTATCAGTTTGTACCTTTTTATATTGATATGTCCATTTGAAAGTAAAACTACAGTCTGTGTTCAGTCTGTCCTGTTTAAACACACTGAGCAGCTGAACACAAAAACTCTCAGCTGAACAAAGGTCTGGTCAGGTAGAATGAGCAGATCCAGTGCTGGGGCAGTTTGAGGAGAGTAGAAGCCCTCAGGACAAAAGTATCACAGACTTAGAAAGTTATTAAAACCAAATGACCTGACCTCTGACCTCTATGTCCTTCCACACTGACCTCAGCGGGTGCAGGTTCAGGTGAGGCACGGGTTTGCAGATAAAATCCACTGAGTATTTATCCCAGACACTGAAGCATCTGGAGCAGTTTTCAGGTCATTAGTCGTGTCAAATACACACTAATCACAGTCTGCAAATAACCCACTCAAAGTGTGAGTCGTACTGGGAAACAGTTATGGAATTACCTCTGTATGAAACATCTACTACTAATGTTTTAGTCAAATCTGAAAACTCTGTCCTCTGAAAGTCTTGTGCTGCTCTTTTTAAATGTTTAAAACTGAACATAAAAATGTGAAAAATAACATCATGGGTTATACTCCTGGCGTCTCTGAGTGGAGTGTGTTTTCTTGCTGTGTTGGCAGATTGTTCAGTTCTTGTGTTAAGGACGATGAGCTGGAGCTGGTCCTCAGACCTCAGAGCACAGGAGGAGTAAATCTGGACGAGGTCTGAGATGTGCTGTGGGGCCAGTCCATTCAAAGCTTTAAAAACAAACAATAAAATCTTAAACTCTAAACTGAACAGGAAGCCAGACAAAGACTCGTTTGCTGGTTCCTGTTAAAAGTTGTGCAGGGGAGTTCTGGACTCACTGTAGACGGGTGTTTTTTGGTGTGTTTTGAGAGACGCCCATGTAAAGTCAGTTACAAGTTAGTGAAGACGTGATGAAATAAAAGTGTTTATTGCTTATGTTACCGTAAGTGATACTTGTACTGATAATTATTAACTGGGAAAGTCCAGGGTCATTCTGTGTTAAGGCGGATGGAGTCCTGTAGTTGAACATTATCAACTTTAATTGACATTTATTATACAAGCCTGGACAGTCTGCTGATAATAATAAAGGACTTTTAACTTTTTACAATATGCAGAGTGGCATGAATGTTTCACATATTATACATTTTTTGAAAGCTCTCAACCTTCCCCACGTCACCGTGGGGTCATTGGTCAGTGACGGCCACTGACGCGCTCGTCATTCGCCATCTCATCGAGGTCACCCATGACCTTCCATTGACTTCCATTCATTTTAGCAGTAGTAAATATGGCTCAGGCCTTGGGTGTGGGTTACTGGGATACTGCTGTTCGTGCCGGGGGCGACCGTGGACATAGTTGCATGTCGTCCTGTCGCATTCGCCTGTGCGCACGTCGCTCCCCATTCGCTCCGCGTAGCAGAAGCAATAGGCCCTACGCCCTGTCGGGGCTCGGGCCTAATAAAGAGTAGTATTGGTTGGACCTTGTCAACTAGTGGCAGGGGAAGTTTCTGCAGGTGGGAATACTTGCGTTGCAGTGACTTGACAGGGTAACTGTGCTCAGACAGGTTCAGGTCATCAACAGTGAAGGTGTGATAGATGGTGTACCTTGACATTGGAGCTTGAGCTGGGGAGATATTGAAGGAGATGGAAGCACACTGAAGGTGGATTACCTCATGGCGAACAGTGCATAGAGAAAGGCTTTCTGGCTCTGTGGTTAAGTGGACGTGTCTGACTGCAGAGGGAAGGATGAGGGTTCTCTGAGATCCATTGTCGACGATGGCAAAATTTTCAAGGGAATCCTCTGAGTTGTAGAGGCGTACCTTCACCAGCTTGAGCACGACCTGTTGTGGACAACTAGGGCGGTCAATGTAGACAGTATCTGGAGCTGTACTGACCATGAGCACCTTCTTGGGTTCAGGTTGACTCACATTGTGGACAATGGTGAGGTGTAACTGCTTGCAGGTGTTACATACCTTATTCAGAGTGCATGTCTCAGGTGTGTGGTCTTTAATCCAAGCAGCAACTTCTGCAGTGGTGAGTGACTTCAGCTTGGGGCACAGGCTGAAGTCACTCTCTGGTGTCACAGTATGGGCAGTAAGGCTTGACAGTAAGTATGGCTTTGAGAAACTTACTGCGGGGTGAAGCTGGAGCAGTCACCCTGGCTTGACCGTCTGTGTTGTGATACAAGTTGGGGGGATGGCCCTGGAGTTTCTTCTGGCTCTTCACCGGCTTTGGAGGATCCTGGAACATGAGAGCCGCTCTGGAGGAGATGCGCTTAGCCTGTGACTTCAACTGAAGCCAGGTGGAAAAATCAGGCGGAGTGTAAGTGTTATCAGTGCCCGTTGCGAGGATGCCATGGCTAATGCTGTACTCTATGAAGCCATCTCTGTAGTTAGCAGGTAACTTGCTGAGCAGCCTGTCAATATGAGATCCACATCTCAGCTCATAACATTTTTTTTTCCTCTAGAGACTAAAGCATGGCCATTAAAGCCTGTACTGACAGGGCAAAGTTGTCAAAGTCTTCTGGGTCTCCAGCTTGGATGGGTGATGAGTTCAAGATGGCGCCTAGCTCACTCTGCACAAGCTGGCATGGCTGTCCATATTTATCTTGAAGCGCCTGCAGAGCGGATGTGTACGGCCTATGGTCTTACATGCTTAGGCTAGTGTGTAGGCACTGGGCAGCTTTAGATGATCAAGGACAAAAATTCTCAGTTATTTCTTAATTAGCACTCTGTCAGGTCTGACTTCTGCATTAGTGTAAAAATGAACCAGAAGACAGGAAGAAGATTTGTGACCTTAAATTAGACTTAGGATAAACTAAAAAATTACAGTATTGTGCAAAACAAAATAGTATTGCTCATATAACCTTATAAAAGATTAACAAGGAATGAGAAATTAAATATAAAACTCTAGAAGAGAAAACATGTGAAGTAAATTCTCTCACATGAAATCTAAGTACACCAGAGCCATCTATGGGTAGAACAGGTGAACTGTTACATATTATTATCAACTTTTGTGTTTTGTATTTTAAAAAAGGACCCCAGAAAGAGTAGCTGGCTGTTAAGCTCAATTTACGGCAATCCTAATAATAAACTAAACTAATGATTGTTTGTAAATGGTCACGTTTTTATACAGCACTTTTCCACCTTCTAGGCTCAAAGCACTTCACATTATGGAACCACTCACCCATTCACACAGACACTGGGGGCGAGGGGGAGTTAAGTGTCTTACCAAAGGACACAATAACAGCATTCACCAGCAGGAGCTGGACTCACAACCTGTGGGTCAGTGGATCTCACCACTGATGTTTATTTCAAGAGCAGGATTTGAACCGCCAACCTTCAGATCAGTAGATCTTCTTCATTACAGAACAGAACCAGTGACAAAGAGCGCCTCCCACAGGACAGCACAAGAGTCAAAACCTTATTCAGACCCTTCAGCACCCTTTAAAGAAACTCAAAAAAGGAATATTTACACAATAAAAGTCAGCTGAAACCAAAATCTTTTATTTTAGATTTGACTTTATTCTCACAAGAAATCCTCACTAATAATAATTCAACAAAACCTACTCACATCCATGTGTACTACAGATCACAGTGTTACAGATAATGCACTAACAGAAAATCTGAATTTGAAGTACAGATAAATCCACATGAACAGAGACGTCATAGAAATATTAAATTTCTTTATTTATTAATCAACAATGTTTCACTTATTAAAGAAATGTCCAAACTACAATGACGAAAATAAGCCAAGATTTAATATATTACATTCATGGGTAAAGTAAAATAAAAGGATATATTTTAAATATGTTTCCACCATAGGTGTGGTTTTGTCTTTTGGATGCTGGCAGATGAACAGCCTGTGCCCTGTATATATAAATGGACATACCTAAAGCACTAGCTGGGATGTTCCAAATAGGAAGTTCACATGCAGCTCTTTCATCTCCTTCTGACTCTGGCACCATTAAAATCTTAAAATATCTATATTAACCTGCTCTACATAATTCTGGGGGTTTTATTTTGCTATTTTGTCAGTAAAAAAAATCCTATTCTAATATAGAAACTGGCTCCAAATTTGCTCCTGTAAACATGAGCATCATGAGCTGCATTTGAGTGGAGCTGAACATTGTGGGTGACGTCACACTCACTTAGACCACTTCTTTATACAGTTAGTGGTCCTATCCACTTTCGGAAACATTTTATATCTTAAATATGACATATGGGTCAGTCCATATGAAATCAGCTGCCCTCCCATATAAGCCATCTCAGATTTGGCAGAATTTTTAATTTTTTTTTTATTTCTAAAATCACCAAATGAAAGAATCTCAAATTTTAACTCAGTCCCTTGAGTCGGTCTTGAGTTTGGCCTGTTGAAATTTTGGGGCCACACTCACTTTTTCTGAAGCCTTAATTTATAAACATGTTTGAGAGACCAGAACTTCATAAAAATAGAGCGAGGAAGCTGAAAATTTGTATTATTGTAGATTCCTGGTCATAGATTTTGAATCTGTTGTCAAATATTGTGTATCTTTATTAAGGGGGACACTGTGGGCCCCCAAAATCTGACATTTGGTTGCCGCTCAAATTTTTTTTTTTTCAATTTTTGAGGTCCAAGATCTGTTTACTCCAAGCAGATTTTTACAAACTAACTGAACCTGAATATTTGAGAGAATGACCATTTCTGACAACAATATCACTTTTCTGAACTTTCATGCGGATGATGTAGAGTCTCAAATATGTTCACAGACCAAATGTGACCTTTTTGACCCCTTCTTTGGAGCCTCGGTTCCCCATGTTGCACACTTAGAGGTTGATAACAATTTTTACCAGAGAAACTTTGTCATATTCTGATTAGATTAAAGTAATAAAAACATCTACTAATAACTTCCTTCATTTCAAATGGAATTTTTGAAAATGTGTCTCACGGGTCATTTTTGTTGGAGCTTAGGGACTTTTCCACCTGCAGAAAGATTCAATTCCCTTTAATAAACTTAAACACTATTTGCTTGTTATAAGGGAAACTGTTGGAGATTATTTGTGGTACATTGTTTGTGATGGTTTTGGTGACACAGTAAAGGCTCGGCTACAAGGACCAGTCTTCAGAAAACTGACAACAATCAAACATTGACCACACTCCAGATGTTTGAGTGGGCTTCACAAAACATAAAGAATGTGAAGTTTTTTCTAAAGACCATGAACTTACTTCCAAACTAGAAGAGCTACAGCAAGACAAAGATTGTGAATAATACTAAATTACACCACAGTTTCATTCCGGTGTCAAATGGTAAATTAGAAATGAGGGGAACATCTCAAGATCATTTATGTACTGAAGTCTCAGTTTCTGAAATACAAAATGAGATTGTGCAGATTTGTCTCTGTACCAGGTCAGTACATGCATGTATTTATGACATCAGGTGGTTCATTGGGAATATTTCAGAGCGTTCAAATCATTCAAATGAACATGGTGATGTCTGTGTGAGATTCATGAATGGAAACGACAGAACCCTCATGTGTCCTCCTGAACATCGACAGAACCATGTTGGGTCCCATTTCAACACAGAATCTGTTGTATTAAGGTTCCAGATGTTCAGAGAAGAAGAACACAAGATTATGGCCTTGACACTGCAGATTATGACAGAATCCAAACAAGACTTCTGAAGTTCATTAGACGTGAGAAACACTTAGTGTGCAAGATACAAATACAGATGATCTACATGTAGGTGGCAAAGGGACCAGAATGGGCAGATTTTTCCAGAATGTTGGTATTTTCCTCTGAGGTTGTTTTTCATAACAGACCAGATTATTCTATTTTGGTAACTTTTGTGTCAGAATCAAATTTTTCCTTGTTAATGTTATTGCTTTCTTGTAATATTTTTGTGTAAAAATTATATACATATAGTGACACTGAAAGCCATTGTTATAGAATCAGAGACTTTGTGATTTAACAGACAATGAGTTTTTCAGTTGTAATTTTCCTTTGATCAGTTTCCATGAAAACTATCGTAACTTTTGTTGCTTTACCAATACATCATGAAAAGCTGTTTCTTTGTGAGATAACAAATTATTTTCGTCAAATAAAAATAGAATAAATACTGCAAACAAACTTTTTTCATAATTCTGTACAGTGTTATTAGTTGAATTTTCTCAAAGGATGAATGACACTTTTCCAAACAATGTGCCACAAATAATCTCCAACTGTTTCCCTTATAACAAGCAAATAGTGTTTAAGTTTATTAAAGGGAATTGAATCTTTCTGCAGGTGGAAAAGTTCCTAAGCTCCACCAAAAATGACCTGTGAGACACATTTTCAAAAATTCCATTTGAAATGAAGGAAGTTAATAGTCGATGTTTTTATTAGTTTAAACTAATCAGAATATGCCAAAGTTTCTCTGGTAATAATTGTATCAACATCTAACTGTTCCACATGTGGAACTGAGGTTCCAAAGAAGGAGCCAAAAAGATCAAACCTGGTCTGTGATCATATTTGGGACTCTACACCGTCCACATGAAAACTCAGAAAAGTGTGAGATTTGTGTCAGAAATGGTCATTCTCTCAAATATTTGGGTTCAACAGTGAGTTTGTATGACCAGGAATCCACAGTAACACCAATGTTCAGCTTCCTCGCTCTATTTTTTATGAAGTTCTGGACTCTCAAGCATGTTTATGAATTAAGGCTTCAGAAAAAGTGAGTGTGGCCCCAAAATTTCAAAGGGCCAGAACTCAAGAACGACTCAAGGGACTGAGCTAAAATGTAAGATTCTTTCATTTGGTCATTTTAGAAATATTTTGAAATTTTTTCAGCCAAATCTGAGATGGCTCATAGGGGAGATTCCTTGAAAATGGCTGATTTCATACAGACTGACCCATAAACTAAATTTATTTGTGCAACATGTAAAATTTTCATGTGATTAACAAGTCACACTGCATTGATTCTGAGGATTTTAAACGGATTAAATTTATTTGTTGTTAAGATCAGCCCCATACAAAACAATACAACCCAAATGATGATGGCTGCGCACGCAGAAACTTATAGATAGGGTCAGTAGAGACTGTCTAAAGCATCACACTGTCCACTGTGCTCCAGTCTTCGTCCCTCATCACTGTGCTCCAGTCTTCGTCCCTCATCATTGTGCTCCAGTCTTCGTCCCTCATCATTGTGCTCCAGTCTTTGTCCCTCATCACTGTGCTCCAGTCTTTGTCCCTCATCACTGTGCTCCAGTCTTTGTCCCTCATCACTGTGCTCCTGTCTTCGTCCCTCATCATTGTGCTCCCGTCTTTGTCCCTCATCACTGTGCTCCTGTCTTTGTCCCTCATCATTGTGCTCCTGTCTTTGTCCCTCATCACTGTGCTCCTGTCTTTGTCCCTCATCATTGTGCTCCTGTCTTTGTCCCTCATCATTGTGCTCCTGTCTTTGTCCCTCATCATTGTGCTCCTGTCTTCGTCCCTCATCATTGTGCTCCTGTCTTTGTCCCTCATCATTGTGCTCCTGTCTTTGTCCCTCATCATTGTGCTCCCGTCTTTGTCCCTCATCATTGTGCTCCCGTCTTTGTCCCTCATCATTGTGCTCCCGTCTTTGTCCCTCATCATTGTGCTCCCGTCTTTGTCCCTCATCATTGTGCTCCTGTCTTCGTCCCTCATCACTGTGCTCCCGTCTTTGTCCCTCATCACTGTGCTCCTGTCTTTGTCCCTCATCATTGTGCTCCCGTCTTTGTCCCTCATCATTGTGCTCCCGTCTTTGTCCCTCATCATGTCCCTCATCATTGTGCTCCCGTCTTTGTCCCTCATCATTGTGCTCCTGTCTTGTCCCTCATCACTGTTGCTCCTGTCTTTGTCCCTCATCACTGTGCTCCCGTCTTTGTCCCTCATCACTGTGCTCTCCTGTCTTTGTCCTCATCATTGTGCCTCCTGTCTTTGTCCTCATCATTGTGCTCCCGTCTTTGTCCCTCATCACTGTGCTCCTGTCTTTGTCCCTCATCATTGTGCTCCTGTCTTTGTCCCTCATCATTGTGCTCCTGTCTTTGTCCCTCATCATTGTGCTCCCGTCTTTGTCCCTCATCATTGTGCTCCTGTCTTTGTCCCTCATCATTGTGCTCCTGTCTTTGTCCCTCATCATTGTGCTCCTGTCTTTGTCCCTCATCATTGTGCTCCTGTCTTCGTCCCTCATCATTGTGCTCCCGTCTTCGTCCCTCATCACTGTGCTCCCGTCTTTGTCCCTCATCACTGTGCTCCTGTCTTTGTCCCTCATCATTGTGCTCCCGTCTTTGTCCCTCATCATTGTGCTCTGTCTTTGTCCCTCATCATTGTGCTCCGTCTTTGTCCCCTCATCATTGTGCTCCTGTCTTTGTCCCTCATCATTGTGCTCCTGTCTTTGTCCCTCATCATTGTGCTCCTGTCTTTGTCCCTCATCATTGTGCTCCTGTCTTTGTCCCTCATCATTGTGCTCCTGTCTTTGTCCCTCATCATTGTGCTCCTGTCTTCGTCCCTCATCACTGTGCTCCCGTCTTTGTCCCTCATCACTGTGCTCCTGTCTTTGTCCCTCATCATTGTGCTCCCGTCTTTGTCCCTCATCATTGTGCTCCCGTCTTTGTCCCTCATCATTGTGCTCCCGTCTTTGTCCCTCATCATTGTGCTCCTGTCTTCGTCCCTCATCACTTGCTCCCGTTCCCTCATCACTTGTGCTCCGTCTTGTCCCTCATCATTGTGCTCCTGTCTTTGTCCCCTCTCATTGTGCTCCTGTCTTTGTCCCTCATCATTGTGCTCCCGTCTTTGTCCCTCATCATTGTGCTCCTGTCTTTGTCCCTCATCATTGTGCTCCTGTCTTTGTCCCTCATCATTGTGCTCCTGTCTTTGTCCCTCATCATTGTGCTCCCGTCTTTGTCCCTCATCATTGTGCTCCCGTCTTTGTCCCTCATCATTGTGCTCCCGTCTTTGTCCCTCATCACTGTGCTCCCGTCTTTGTCCCTCATCATTGTGTGTCCTTTGTGCTCATCTTTGTCCCTCATCATTGTGCTCCTGTCTTTGTCCCTCATCATTGTGCTCCTGTCTTTGTCCCTCATCATTGTGCTCCCGTCTTTGTCCCTCATCACTGTGCTCCTGTCTTTGTCCCTCATCACTGTGCTCCCGTCTTTGTCCCTCATCATTGTGCTCCCGTCTTTGTCCCTCATCATTGTGCTCCTGTCTTTGTCCCTCATCACTGTGCTCCCGTCTTTGTCCCTCATCATTGTGCTCCCGTCTTTGTCCCTCATCATTGTGCTCCCGTCTTTGTCCCTCATCATTGTGCTCCCGTCTTTGTCCCTCATCATTGTGCTCCCGTCTTTGTCCCTCATCATTGTGCTCCCGTCTTTGTCCTCATCATTGTGCTGTGTCCTCATCATTGTGCTCCTGTCTTTGTCCCTCATCATTGTGCTCCTGTCTTTGTCCCTCATCATTGTGCTCCAGTCTTTGTCCCTCATCATTGTGCTCCTGTCTTCGCCCTGTCCACTGTGCTCCTGTCCACTGTGCTGTTGTCCCCGCCTCTGTCCACTGTGCTCCTCCTCTATCTCGTTCTGTCCAGTCGGATTCCAGTCCATGGACTTGTCGTTGTTGCTTGATGCAGGTGGGTCACTCTCTTTACGTATCTTCTGAAAGTGTGAAATGTAAAATAGTACATGAAAATCTGAATTCATCTCGGTCTAAAGGCCCCATGTATTATATATTTGAGCAACATGTGTCTGGTTCTAGGACAGATACACTGCAAATAATTTAAAATGAACTGCTTACACATGTTTACCTAAGAAAAATCAAGTACAGCAACTTTAACCATTAGCTCTGGCAATTTGTCAAGTCAAATGTAAGGAAACCAAAGGCAGGGTTTGGGGTGGTGTTTATGTAAATGTGCTTAATAAACTTTAATTTAATTTGTTTCAAAACTGCAGGTAAAAGATAAAGCACCTTTTGCCCTCCTTTTTCATGGGTCTCTTTGCTCTCTGGTGCTGGGGAACATGTTGTATCTCTGTAGATGAGCAGGTACACAGTGGACGACCTGTAGACAGTTAATGCTCATTTAAACAAAAACTCTACACACACAAAAGGTCACTTTGTCCATCTGACTTACTTTTTGGTTGGCATTTCAACCTGCAACAAGGAAATTGGAATGTTACTTTTTTATGACTGTAATTCTGTGTGAGCTTTGAGATAAACAGAGTGGCTGAAGCACCATTAAAAAGCTAATATCCATTAAGGGCATTGGTCAAACACCGCTCATTTCTAGTCTGACATGTTGAGCAATTTATCACAGTCTTGTCTGCTCTCTCTGTAACCAGCTGCTTTTTGCTTCGACATTTTTAAGTGAGTCCAGAGAGAACTGATGCTTGGTTGTGGCTAGTAACAGCATCTAAATAAAAAGGCAGTGCCTCATCACACACAGGACCCGGGGATGGGCCCATGTAGTGTTCAACAACAGCCATATTAGCCCCAGCACAGCACAGTTAAAGTTGGCAGAAACATGGCAATACAAAGCCACACACTCCCACACACTCCTACACTCATGGAGCATGACACCTAGTTACATGTATGCACCTTATCGTCTCCTAAAGTGAGCCTCATCTCATGTCCATGCCAAGCCTGGCACCTGACCAGCGTCTGATGTCAGGGGTGAGTGGGGGGTGGAGGAGCAAACACAGAAAGAAATGCCCCATTTATACATGTGTATTTTGGGTGTAAACCACACTGCTATACATACATTATCAGTTTCTCTTTGTATGACCTGGTGACTTGAAATGATCTAAAAAACTTTTGCAGCATAATTCCTACAATAACCTTAATACTTTACCTCCTTCACATATGTGTCACTGATGTAGTACCAGCGTCTGTCCTTAGACTTGACTGTGGCTGTGTAGTGTCCTCCATGCAGTTCTCCGCTGTGATCCACCACTCCACACAGAGAGTACGAGAGATCCTAAACACAGGTAACACTGTTAGTGATGGAGGAATAAGAGGATGTACCTGCCTCTGCTCTGGGGGGGGGGCACGTCCACCACCATATACACTGTACTTCTGCAGCCTCCTGCTGATCTGTTGGCTGCTTCCCCAACACACTGCCCCATAAAAGAGGCACTAGCCATGACAGTGTGATTAAGAGCAGCTCAGGTATCAGAAAAAAGCAGCTTTCAGAGTATGGATTTAGCAAGAAGGTGTCAAGGGCCAGATGCCAAAACAGCAGGCGAGCAGCAATTCTCTGCTAACGACTCTGCCACTGTCTGAAGAGGCTGAGGCACATCACCAACTTGACCTGAAACTTAACAGCTTCTATTGACCATAGATCTATGACCCTGACATCTGTAGTCACGAAGACTTTTGAACCTATTGTTCTGTCCCACCTCAAGTCCATCACCTCCCCCCTCCTGGATTCACTGCTATTCACCTACAGAACCAACAGGTCTGTTGAGGATGTCATAAACATGGCTCTTCCCTTCATCCTGCAGCACCTGGACTCCCTTGCAAACCTACACCAGCTTTCAACACCACCCTCTTTGTTGTGCCTAAAACCACCTGAGGGGAGCACATGTGGCTGGGGAAGAAAGTCTCGGACACACAGGACATAAGCACAGGACTCCACAGGGCTGTGGACTTTCCCCTGCTCTTCAGACAGACTGCAGCATTTTGTGGGCTCCAGGATTTCAGGGCAGAACCTCTTGCCACAACAACAGTTTCTAACCGTCTGCTGTTGGGCTCATGAACACTCTATAGTACCTGTCACATTAAACAACTGTAATCTATTCAATTAAAGTCTATTTCTTATTTCTGTTTCTTTGTTCATTGACATTAGCAATAAAACTGATTCTGACTAACATCAAATGGCCTCAGCTCCTCACAACCTCAAAGTTCTCTCCCTGAATGCTGACTGAGGAGTCAAATTTGTCCTTCTGAATTTGAAAAACATCCCCTTCATGTTTAGAATGAGACAGTTGTCCCCACACCACTGGCTGAAGATGTTGATGAGGTTGGTGTATTCTCCCTCCTGTCCATTCTTTAGACACACCACTACACCCATATCATCATAATACTTTTGGATGTCACAGGACTCAGAGTTGTACTTAAAATCTGTGCCTAATCTGTGTGTGTGTCTAAAGAAATGGCACCAGAACCGCACTTTGTGGTGTTTCTGTGCTGCTCAATACTCTACCAGACTCAGTCTGCCAGCTTGACAAACTATGACAGTGCTCATTAATGCAGCTTTGAATTGCTGTACATCAATATTTTCTGAAGCGTATGATAAATGCACTGTATATTTGTTCGTTTCTCTTTGTTTTTCATCAACACAATCAATCAAAATTTTTTGGTCAAATTCTTGATCAGATATAGTTGCTCATCTTTGCTGGGAGATCAACTTTTGTATTGAGAGAAAACATGATGAAAGTGGCGGGCATAGTGTACAGAAATATCTGTGCAGAGTACAGGCCGGAGACCCCAGGATCAAGGTGGGAGACACTTCCAAAGGTTGTGAAGAACAACCGAGCCAAGATCTTGTGGGGCTTCCAGAAACAGACTCCAAGGATACTCCAAAGATATTGTGCAGAACCCTTTGTGGAGGACCTGAGCTGGAGGAGGATGAGACCAACCACGGAACGTGAGAAAGAGATTTTTTTGTATTTCATTCCATTTTCTTCCGCTTATCCGGGGTCGGGTCGCGGGGGCAGCAGTCTGAGCAGGGCTCGCAGACTTTCCTCTCCACACACACTTCCTCCAGCTCTTCTGGGGGGACCCCGAGGCGTTCCCAGGCCAGCCGAGAGACATAGTCCCTCCAGCGTGTCCTGGGTCTTCCCCGGGGCCTCCTCCCGGCGGGACATGCCCGGAACACCTCCCGAGGGAGGCGCCCAGGAGGCATCCGGAACAGATGCCCGAGCCACCTCAACTGGCTCCTCTCGACGTGGAGGAGCAGCGGCTCTACTCCGAGCTCCTCCCGTGTGACTGAGCTCCTCACCCTATCTCTAAGGGAGACGCCCAGCCACCCTGCGGAGGAAACTCATTTCGAGCGCTTGTATCCGCGATCTTCGTCCTTTCGGTCACTACCCAGAGCTCATGACCATAGGTGAGAGTAGGAACGAAGACTGACCGGTAAATCGAGAGCTTCGCCTTTCGACTCAGCTCCTCTTCACCACAACGGTCCGATACAGCGACCGCATCACTGCCGAAGCTGCACCGATCCGCCTGTCAATCTCACGTTCCGTCCTTCCCCTCACTCGTGAACAAGACCCCGAGATACTTGAACTCCTCCACTTGAGGCAAAGGGACTCTTCCACCCACCCGGAGAGGGCAAGCCACCTTTTTCCGGTCGAGAACCATGGCCTCGGACTTGGAAGAGCTGATCTTCATCCCAGCCGCTTCACACTCGGCTGCAAACCGCCCCAGTGCACATTGCAGGTCCTGGCTCGATGAAGCCAACAGGACAACATCGTCCGCAAACAGCAGAGATGAAATCCTGTGGTCCCCAAACCGGACCCCCTCCGGCCCCTGACTGCGCCTAGAAATTCTGTCCATAAATACAATGAACAGAACCGGTGACAAAGGGCAGCCCTGGCGGAGTCCAACATGCACCGGGAACAGGTCTGACTTACTGCCGGCAATGCGAACACAGCTCCTGCTCCGGTCATACAGGGACCGGACAGCCCTTAGCAAAGGGCCCCGGACCCCATACTCCCAGAGCACCCCCCACAGGACACCACGAGGGACACGGTCGAATGCCTTCTCCAGATCCACAAAACACATGTGGACTGGTTGGGCAAACTCCCATGAACCCTCGAGCACCGATGGAGAGTGTAGAGCTGGTCCAGTGTTCCACGGCCAGGACGAAAACCACACTGCTCTCCTCCTGAATCCGAGGTTCGACTATCGGCCGGATTCTCCTCTCCAGTACCCTGGCATAGACCTTACCGGGAAGGCTGAGGAGTGTGATCCCCCTATAGTTGGAACACACCCTCCGGTCGGTCCCCTTCTTATACAGAGGGACCACCACCCCGGTTTGCCAGTCCAGAGGTACTGTCCCCGACCGCCACGCGATGTTGAAGAGGCGTGTCAGCCAAGACAGCCCCACAACATCCAGAGACTTAAGGTACTCAGGACGGATCTCATCCAACCCCAGAGCCTTGCCACCAAGGAGCTTGCCAACCACCTCAGTGACTTCGGCCAGGGTGATGGATGAGTCCGCCTCCGAGTCCCCAGCCTCGGCCTCCTCCTCGGAAGACGTGACGGTGGGATTGAGGAGATCCTCAAAGTTTTCCTTCCACCGCCGGACAACGTCCCCAGTCGAGGTCAGCAGCTCTCCCCCCGCACTGTAAACAGTGTTGGTGAAGAACTGCTTCCCCCTCCTGAGGCGCCGGACGGTTTGCCAGAATCTCTTTGAGGCCGTCCGATAGTCCTTCTCCATGGCCTCCCCGAACTCCTCCCAAGCTCCGAGTTTTTGCCTCCTGCGACCACATGGGCTGCAGCACACTTGGCCCGTCAATACCATCAGCTGCCTCAGGAGTCCCACGAGCCAACAAGGCCCAATAGGACTCCTTCTTCAGCCTGATGGCATCCCTTACTTCTGGTGTTCATCACTGGGTTCAGGGATTGCCAGCGCGACACACACCACAGACCTTACACCCACAGCTGCGAGCGGCCGCATCGACAATAGAGACCAAGAATGAAGCCCACTCAGACTCCATGTCACCAGCCTCTCCCAGAATCTGGGAGAAGTCCTCCCGGAGGTGTGAGTTGAAGATCCCTCTAACTGGCTCCGCCAGATGTTCCCAACAGACCCTGACTGTACACTTGGGTCTGCCAGGTCTTTCCGGCTTCCTCCTCCGCCAGCGAACCCAACTCACAACCAAGAGGTGACAGCTCTGCCCCTCTCTTCACCCGAGTGTCCAAGACACGCGGCCGGAGGTCAGATGACAGGACTACAAAGTTGATCATCGACCTCCGGCCTAGGGTCTCCTGGTGCCACATGCACTTATGGACACCCTTGTGCTGGAACATGGTGTTTGTTATGGACAAACTGTGACTAGCACAGAAGTCGAACAACAGAACACCATTCGGGTTCAGATCAGGGGCCGTTCCTCTTAATCACCCCTCTCCAAGTATCATTGTCATTGCCCACATGGGCGTTGAAGTCCCCCAGTAGAACAACGGAGTCCCCGGTCGGTGCACTGTCTAGTACACTGTCCCAGGGACTCTAAGAAGGCCGGGTACTCTGCACTGCTGTTCGGCCCATAGGCCGACACCACAGTGAGAGACCTGTCCTCGACCCGAAGGCGCAGGGACCCGACCCTCTCATTCACCGGGGTGAACTCCAACATGTGGCGGCTGAGCTGTGGGGCTAAAAGCAAGCCCACACCAGCCTGCCGCTGCTCCCCATGGGCAACGCCAGAGAAATAGAGGGTCCAACCCAAAGGAGTTGGGTACCAGAGCCCAAACTGTGCGTGGAGGTGAGCCCAACTATATCTAGCCGGTATCTCTCAACCTCCCGCACAAGCTCGGGCTCCTTCCCCCCAGCGAGGTGACGTTCCATGTCGCTACAGCCAGATGCTGTCTGTGCAAACCAGGCCGTCGAGACACCCGTCCCCGACCGCCGTCCAAGCCTCTAAGCACCCAACCCCTATGAACCCCTCTCTGGGTGGTGAGCCCACAGGAGGATGGACCCACGTCGTCCTTTCGGGCTGAGCCCGGCCGGGCCCCATGGAGCAAAGGTCCGGCCACCAGGCGCTCGAGCCCCAACCCCAGGCCTGGCTCCAGGGTGGGGCCCCGGCTGCGCCATACCAGGCGACGTCATGGTCCTCGATATTTCTAAATTCATAAGGGTGCTGCGAACTGCTCTTAGTCTGCCCTGTCACCTAGGACCTGTTTGCCATGGGAGACCCTACCAGGGGCATGATGCCCCGGGCAACATAGCTAGTAGGATCATTCGGGTACGCAAACTCCCCCGCTACGATAAGGTGGCAGTTCGGGGGGGGGGGGGGGTGCTTACAACATCTGGCATTCCCAGGCGGTCTCCCATCCAAGTACTAACCAGGCCCTCACTTGCTTGGCTTCCGAGATCAGACGAGATCGGGCATTCTCAAGTTGGTATGGCCGGTTTTATATATAATATTCAAATTTTACCTTCAAAACAAGCTATATTTATATTTGTAGTTCTGTATTTGTTCTTTTGAGTGAGGATTAAAATGAATGAACCTGCTGGAGTCATATTTAGTCTCTTAGTGGAGTTCAACACATTATCAATCAGGGATGGCTCTTAAATTGCTCTTGGGAAAACATCCAGAAAACATATTAACACCACTGAGCTGCACGAGACACTTCTGTCATGCATTCAAATGGTATAAGAATGACCTGTTTCTCTGCACCCACTGAAAAGTTCAGAGTATAACTATTTTGAGCGAGACATTCATCATATCATATCTTTACCTCTGTACCTAACACTGCTGGGATGTCCACTTCACAGTTAGACTTGTGATAAGACCTGATTCCAATGTCAAACCTCTTCAACAGCAGAACCAGGATCAAAGGAGGCTTTTCCATCTTGCATCTCTGAAAAAAGAAGAATGTTAATGTGGGGACGCCATCTTAAACCTGAACTGCACGTAATCTATTACTTACGATTGTGGCTTCTGTTTTCTTTTTACATTCTGCACAATAAATCCCACTGAATTTCTTCTCTTTAAAGACCCCTTTAAAGCCCTCTAACTGAAAAACAGAATTAGTTTGAGCTGAATGCACTCTCTGTCTCATTCTGAAGATACTTCTATGCCACAGCCGCCCTGAGGCAGACTGACACAGAAGTGACTTTCATTCTACACCTACAGCCTCTGACCACCTCCAGTCAAACACACGGCAGTAAAAAAGTCAAAGGTCATTTGCCCAAACATCATTATCTCTGGATTGTACCAACCACTGAGCCGCCCTGGATGTGTTCCATAGCCAGTGGTAAAGTCCAGAACCTAGAAATCTCCTTGTTGATCCAGTGTCCTTTAGAACACCGCGTTGTATCCCAGAGTTCTCCATGGAACGGCTGCAGTGAGATAGAGACATTTTGATTATTTCAGAAGGAAACAGATAAGTGACAGTGACAGACTCTCACCTCAGAGACCTCTTCACTCAAATGGTTCAACAGGAGCTCCAGATACTCGGCTGCACAACGCTGTTCATAAACTAACAAAGGAAAATGAAATGAGATCTCATAATGGACTAGGGCTGTGACTGTTATTTCTTATTATTTATTCATTTAATTTGAATACTTTTTTTGTTTGTTTTTTAAGTTCAACCACATATTGTCCAATTTGTCAGATTTTTCAGAGAATGTTTTTTCATCAAAACAACAAATATACACTATTCTTTCTTTGACCTTGACATGTACCCAGATATTTTTATAGATGGATATTTTCTTCTGTCCAGCCACAGTGATTTTTTTTTGCATTCAGTGATGATGTAATCATTAAATTTTTCGCTGTGTTATCTGTATTCATGACGTATTTTAGCCTATTTGATCAGTAGATCTGAGGGATTTTACAGGCATATTTGATCAGTAGTAGCTACATTTACAGAGTATACTTTCCTCTTTAAGCCCACTTTATAGTTCAGTGTAGGGCCCCACTCAGCTGAGAGCTGACATGTCAGCAGCAGTGATCCTAGAGGTGCTGGGTTATAAGAGCAACCATGGGAGTCTTGAGATACGATACCCACCATGGAAAAGACAGTTAGAGGCGAAAATCAAGGAGGCGAGGAGAGAAGTGAGCCAACTGTCAGAGGCCTAGAAAGGAGCAATGAAAAAGCAAGTACCTAAGAGGTACAACCAGTTGCCCGACTTGAAGTACTCGAAACTGCCAAACAAAGACTCCAAGCCTTGGCCAGCCGCCTAAAGAGGTACACACGAGATAACGAAGCTAGACTAAAAACACAACAACACAACCGGCGAAAGTGTACGCTCAATGGCAGGGTAATAACACCAGAGCAGACCCACCAAGGCTGGAGACTGAAAGGTCCTGGAAAGGCATATGGGAGAGGGAGGCATCACATAACACTGACACCTATGCACAGTGTCTGGTGGATCTGGCAAACATCCAGGAAAAAGTCTAAAGTATGAAAAGCTGGACACGGCCCTGACATGATACTGGCTCAGGCTCACTGCTCTCCACGAGCACCTGGCAGCACAAATGAACCAGCTGCTAAAGGATGGGACACACCCTGAAAGGCAAACCCAAGGGCGTATGATCCTGATCCTAAAGGATCCCTCAAAGGGTGCAGTCCCATCCAACTATCGGCCAATAACCTGTCTCTCCACAACATGCAACCTCATGTCAGGCATCATCGTGGCTAAGATAAGTGGGCACATGGATCAATACATGAGTGCAGCACAGAAGAGCATCGGCAAAAACACCAGGGGAGCCAAGCACCAACTCCTGGTTGACCGAACAGTCACCCACGACTGCAGAACGCATAAGACCAAACTGCACTGCCTGGATTGATTGCAAGAAAACCTCTGACTCAGTGTCACACACATGGATCACTGAGTGCTTGAAGCTGTACAATATCAACAGGACTCTAAGGGCGTTCATTGCAAACTCGATGCGGTTGTGGAAAACCACCCTTGAAGCCAAGGGGAAGCCACTTGCACAAGTGTCCATCAAATGTGGCATATACCATGGAGACTCACTGTCCCCACTACTGTTCTGCATAGGCCTGAACCCCCTCAGCCAAATAATCGACCGCACTGGCTACGGATACCGACTCAGAAACGGGGCCACCACCAGTCACCTCCTCTACGTGGATGACATCAAGCTGTACGCTAAGAGCGAGACATCGACTCACTGATCCACACCACAAGGATCTACAGCACAGACATTAGGATGTCATTCGGGCTTGAGAAATGTATCAGGATGGTGACAAAGAGAGGGAAGGTAGTCCACACAGAGGGGGTGTCACTCCCAGAGGGAACAATAGCAGACGATGAGGACAGTTACAAGTACCTCTGTATCCCACAAACAAATGGCTCCTCGAAGAGGCAACAAGGAAAGTGGCTACGGCCAAATACCTGCAAAGAGTCAGACAAGTCCTAAAAAGCAGCTCAATGGCAAGAACAAGGTGCAGGCAATCAACAGCTACACCCTGTCAGTGATCAGATCCCTGCAGGAATTGTGCACTGGCCAAAGGAGGAGATACAGACCACAGATGTTAAGACACGAAAGCTCCTGACCATGTGGAGGGTTCATCCCAAATCCAACACCCTGAGACTGTACGCAGGCCGGAAGGAAGGAGGCAGAGGACTAGTGAGTGTGGGAACCACTGTCCAGGATGAAACATCCAAGCTAATGGAGAAATGGTGAGTCCAACTCCTCTCAAGGAATTGGGTTCCAGAGCCCAGCAGCACCAGGACATTCTAGGCCAGAGATCAATGATTGACTGATTGGTGGTGAGTTGGGTTCGCTGGCAGAGGAGGAAGCTGGAAAGACCTGGCAGACCGAAGTGTAAAGTGAGGGTCTGTTGGGAACGTCTGGCAGAACTCTCAGTCAGGGGGACTTTCAACTCACGCCTCAAGGAGAACTTCGCCCAAATCTTGGGGGAGACTGGGGACATGGAGTCCAAGTGGGCTTCATTCTCGGTCTCTATTGTCGATGTGGTTGCTCGTAGCTGTGGGCGTAAGATCTGTGGTGCCTGTCACAGCAGTAATCTCCGAACCCGGTGGTGGACACCGGAAGTAAGGGATGTCGTCAGGCTGAAGAAGGAGTCCTATCAGGCCTTGTTCGCTCGGGGGACTCCTGAGGCAGCTGACGGGTACCGACGGGCCAAATGTGCTGCAGCCCATGCGGTCACAGAGGCAAAAATTCTGAACTGGGAGGAGTTCGTGGAGGACATGGAGGAGGACTATCGGATGGACTCAAAGAGATTCTGGCAAACCGTCCAGCGCCTCAGGAGGGGGAAGCAGTTCTTCACCAACACTGTTTACAGTGCGGGGGGAGAGCTGCTGACCTCGACTGGGGATGTTGTTCGGCAGTGGAAGAAAAACTTTGAGGATCTCCTAAATTCCACCGTCACGTCTTCTGAGGAGAAAGTCGAGGCTGAGGACTCGGAGGTGGACTCGTCCATCACCCTGGCTGAAGTCACTGAGGTGGTTAAAGCTCCTCGGTGGCTCCGGGGGTGGATGATCCATCCTGAGTACATTAATGTAACGGTGATTACATAGTATTTTATTCCATTTGTCATTACATTTATTGGCCTAATATTCTTTGGTTGAGTAGCGCTCACTTGTGGTGGCTGGTAGTGATAAGAGCCCCTGGTGCCGAGAGCACGTTGCCGGTTCATGAGAGACGGGCACGAGGTAGGTCACTGAATTTAGCTCTATCAGTAAAGATCATGTATTTCTGTTTAATTGCTCATTATATGCTTACAGCCTAATTGTATAACTTATTTATGTCATCTGGAGCATTTATGAGTTGATATTTTGTACAACATATGAGTTATTACAGTAATGAACTTTTGCACATGTCGTGACAGAAGCTAACTTTCAGAAGCTAATGTGACTGGCTCTCCTTGTAGAGCTGCTCGCCATGTTAAGCTGAGGTTTCTTACCAGTACATATTTTGTTTCGTGCAGATCAAAACCGCAAAAGACAGCACCTGGCCATTTATTCACAACACAATGCAGATAAACTATACGACGAACGAAAGACGAACAGACGGGTTACTCCTGCAACCAAGCTGGGCTTTTGCACGGCCAAGTTCAGCGCGGTTACATTAAGTCTCTGGATGTTGTGGGTCTTGTCTGACTCGTCTCTGCAGCGTTGCATGGCGGTCGGGGACAGTACCTCTGGACTGGCAGACCGAGGTGGTGGTCCTTCTGTATAAGAAGGGGGACCGGAGGGTGTGTTCCAACTACTGGGGAATCACACTCAGCCTCCCCGGTCTATGCCAGGGACTGGAGAGCAGTGTGGTTTTGGTCCTGGTCGTGGAACACTGGAGCAGCTCTACACTCTCCATCGGTGCTCGAGGTTCATGGGAGTTTGCACAGTCCACATGTGCTTTGTGGATCTGGAGGTGTGTGACCGTGTCCCTCGTGGTGTCCTGTGGGGGGCTGTGTGACCGGAGCAGGAGCTGTGTTCATTTCCGGCAGTGAGTCGGACCTGTTCTCGGTGCATGTTGGACTCCGCCAGGGCCGCCCCTGTCACCGGTTCTGTTCATTGTGTTTATGGACAGAATTTCTAGGCGCAGTCAGGGGTCAGAGGGTCCGGTTTGGGGACCACAGGATCATCTCTTTTTTGCAGTGGTCAGAAATGGCTGATTCAGCCGAGCGACATGTCACAGCAACATCACAAGACTCTGAGGAAGACTCTGAGGAAGAGCGCAGGGAGCAGCCGAAACTGTCAGATATGAAAATAAACTCTTGGTCTGAAAAAATAACCTAATAACAAAAGTCATCGGAAGACCAAATGAACCTCAATGGACTATTACGCTCAATCCTGGACAACAATGTCTCAAGGAACTCTGGAAATTAGTACAACTGGAATCAAAAAGGGCAAGTTTCTGTAATCATCTCTGACTCAACCTGCACTGGCAGGACAAGGGAATTACACCACCCAGCCTGAACCTCAAGAATCCAATTGCGGAAGAATAAAAACACTGACCAGTATCTCTCCAGATCCAAAAACAAACATCGCACTGGATTAAAGAGGCAAAAGAAAAAGAGAAGTGTGCCCACAGGACGATAAACCAAGACGAGTTTTTTTTTCCTCTCACACACCTGGGATACTGTCCTGAGGAAGTTGTACTGCAGATGGCGCTGTCGTCCTGCCTCCACCGAAAGGAAGACACAGACAAAACCTGTTTAAATCAGCTGAGCGACATGTCACAGAAACGTCACATGACTCTGAGGAAGAGTGCAAGGAGCAGTCGAAACTGTTAGGTATGAAAACAAACTCTTGGTCTGAAAAAATAACCTAATAACACACCAGAGAGTAGTTTCTGCTGTTCTAATCTGGACTCACCACTTCGAACTTCAAGATGTGTAGTGATGCTCTTAGTATCACACTCCTTCTTCTTCAGTTTGCCAAACAGATTGTTTAAAACATGGTCTGTTTTGTTAGAAGGCTTTTTCAAATTCTGGTGAATCTCTGGGATCATAAACAGGACCTGCAGTACACTGTTCAGGTAACAGGTGGCGCCCTGGTTCTTCAGACCATAAGGAACTAGATGAAGACAAAAAAGAGAGTAAACTTAAACTTAAAAAACAATTGCCCTGTATACATGAGAGCTTTACTTCCGATTAAAAATAATGTAATTCCGAAAAAATAATAATTCCGCTTTAAAAAGACCATGAAAACTCTTAATTCCTAATGATTATTCGGAACTAAACTTAAATCCAAATTAAGTGGTTGGTTTATTCCAAAAATAATTCCGGTCGTTCAGCGCATGCACGTTGGATCACACTTCTGACGCAATGACGCACTGCGATATGGTGAAAAAAGTTTGTATCATGTTTGTGTCCCCGAATCTCTGTTTCCTGGTGCCTGTGTAATTGCAAAAGGCACCAGTGTTCCCCATTAACACCTTGAGCCATCCTCATCCCAAGTGTCATCATGAACTCATAAAACAGCAACATGTGGAACTTTACACATGTCACTGCACATCAGCCCAGAGCAGAAACTCTTGAGTCCGTGTAACAGCCGTAAAAACACGGGAGCAATCACCACAGTGCCGCCCCTCCTTGGTCTTTGGTCGTTCTCTGAGTGCGTTGGTTAGATGGTCCATAGGCCCTGTCCTACATGTGCTGGATCCAGACCGGGAAAAGCAAGACCACCTACAGGATCTGTACGGCGAAAGTGAGAATGTGCTTTGGCTGCTCCTGTCCTGTCCTGTCCGAATTAATTAATTCGGAATTATTAAATCGGAATTAAAAAAACATAATGTAATCTCACACATGCAAATATGTAAGGAAAACAGGGACCTTGTCTTGGTGGGTCATTTTGGACAGAATCTTCAGACTTTGTGTAGAAGATCAAAGCTGCAGTGGATGACCTGTGTAAAACAGCTGTGTTACAGTTTTGGACATACACTCACATGTTTTGTCACATCAGAAAATCCATAAACAGTTTGTATTTTATGCCTTTCATTGTGGGTACTTCTTTATCATTCACTGTTTATTCACATAAAGGCTAAATAATAAACAATTAAGATTAAGGTACACTTTATTAATCCCTCATGACAGAAATGTATTTTCTACATTTGATCCATGAGGACTCGGGGACCCATCTCCAGATCTTGGTCAGGACTACCTTAGCTGGAGATAATGATGGGTCAAACTGGAGTGGCCAGAGGAAACCCAACCAGACACAGGGAGAACATGCAAACTCCACACAGAAAGGCTTGAGAATCAAACCCAGAACCTTCTTGACAGGAATGCTGGCCACTCGTTCAGCGTGAAGTACACTTCATTCAAAAAACCTTTGATGAGTTATCAATGGGCCTCATTCATGAACTTTTTTTTTTCTGTTTGTTTGTTTGTTTTTTTGCATTCACAAATCTAGGAGAACTTCTGGAAGAACAAATTCTGCAAACTGTCAGGAACACATGTATACACAGAAATTCTGCTGTTTTAAAATATTATTACTCTGATGATGCAACCAAAACTTCCTGCATGGTTGTAAGTTATGTGTTTTCCTAAATTATTTCTTAAAAATCAAAAAAAAAAAATAATACTATGTGATGCAATGAAATTCATAAGGATTTTTAGAGAACATGTGGTCCATTTACCCCATCCACCCAAAACATGCTCCAGCTGAGGTAATCAGTAATAGGTCCCTGAGCACTGCCCTGTGGTCCCCACTGCTCCTGAGGAGATGACCCAGTGGCATTGAAGGATGGGTCAAATGCAGAGGACAAACTTCATACACAGACAATAAAGTGTACCTTAACCTTCACAAAGGCAACAAGGCAGACACAACATACACAGCCACCCTCCACCTCTCTTCCTGGTCTGTTTGTGCGTCTCTGCTCTGGGTCTGCTCTCCATTTGATGTCACTACAGGGGCCTGTAGGCGGACATGCCCTCCCTGACATCCTCAGATACTCCAGAGAGAGAGAGGAGCTGCAGTGTGAAAACAAACATACTCACTTTGTTCCACATGGAGCTTCAACCTGAAACCAAAACCAAAAACAGTGATTGAATTATTTTATAATATGAGAGAACACACTCTCCGACTGTGATGCTAACCTCTTGACGTTCTTCTCTGCTGTGGAACCATTTGTTGTCAGAGCGGTAAGTGGCGGTGTAGTGTCCTTCTCTTCCACTGCCCTCATGATCCACCACTCCACACAGAGAGTAAGTCTCTCCCTGTAACAATGGATTAACTAGATGGTTTAACAGGCAGAACTATACCCAGTGCCTGAAATACACCTGACAGGGATTAAAGAGTCTCTGTCCCTCTGTCTGTGTACATCTCTGTGTTTTGCAGTCTGACTGCTCTCCCTCCCTCTTGGATCCAGGTGCAGCCCATAACCTTTTCTCCGCTTTCCCTCCTCTTCTGCTTCTCATCTTTATAATTAATTCCAAGTTATGGAAAGTAAACGACTATTTTCATATCTTTTATGAGTGAAACTAAAAACGTATGTGGCACAAGGACGTTGCACGTGTTCTGCTGATAGCAAAAGTGCACACATACACCTGTGTCTGCCGCTCAGAATAAAGTGCGCATGCATTTAAACTTAATATATTGTACAAACTAATTCCTAACTTTACATATGGATTTCATCAGGTCCACCAGTCTATATTTTCAATAAGATGGAAGATCAAATTGAAAATTGAGATTGATCAATATGGGGGGAAAAAGTCTTGATCCTTTTTTCCCCATAGTACCCAGCCCTTGTTGTAAAAAAACAAATCTTCACAAATCTTTATGTAGAAAACACATCCATGTGGAACACTAATGAAACAAATCCAGTGTTGGAGTTCCAGTTCCGGATCGAACATGGTGGTAGCATAGAAATGTAGGTCCCCGTTTAAAGATGACAAAACGCCCGAAAACTTTAGACTAAACCCTGAAATAAGAAAGGATCAAGATAAAACTCCAGGGGTGTGGAACATGACCAAAAGAAGACTAAAAAACCTAACCGTTAAAAACGAATCGAGGGACGAAGACAACAAGCAAGCTAACCCTAAGCTAACATGGGAGCTAGCGGAGAGTGAACCGGAGCTGGCGGAGGAGCCGGTGCCTGAAACAGAACAAATATCTGAGAAAATGACAGATTTGGAGGCAGTCCCGTGAGAAATAAGAGAGTTCAGGCAGGAGATGGCAGACGGCCTACGAGGCATCAGAGAGGACCTCCGAATGGCAAACGGCGGGATGGATGAAGCAGAAAGACGGACGGGAAACGCGGAGGAGTGGATTCGGAGAGTGGAGGAAGCCGCTCGCCAGCTCTTCAGACTTAATAAAAAGTTGGAGGAGAAATAGACTGACCAAAAAGGGTGGCGCCAGAAGAGCCAACATTTGCTTACACGGGACCAAAGAAGGGTCTGAAAATGGAGCTGAAACGATGGAAAATGGACTCAGAGAGAAGCTGGAACGACCTGCCACATACTCGTTTAACACTGAGAGAGCGCACCGGGCACTTGGTCCCCGACCACCAGCAGATGCCCCACCAGGATCCATCGTAGCTAAATTTTTAAGTTACAAGTGTAAAGAGGATATTGTCAAAAAGACATGGGAGAAGAAAGGATTTCTCTATGAAGAACGACGAGTGTACGTGGATCACGACTATGCTCCAGAAGTGATAAAAAAGAGAAAAGAGTACGCTGAAGTAAAGAGGGGATCGAGAGAGAAGAGAATCAAAGTCCAGACACCATTTCCAGCAAAGCTCCGCGTCTTCTAGAGAGAGACGCGCCTCTACAACTCAGCGGCCGAAGCAACTAGAGACCTGGTGGACAGAGGGATTAAAGTATGCATCATCAAACCAGCAGAAGATCCACTGGAAAAGCTACAACGTCTGATGTGGAGTTCCAACCAGGCAACGAACAAGTAAGACCAAACTGCAGTGGGCTACAGGGAGAAACTACAGGCCTTTAGAAGAACCACAGAAGAGGACGCATGAAGGAGAAGGTGAAGAATCAGGCATACAAAACTGAGAACAGGGTGTACAATATAGCTTCAGTATGGAATAAGAAAGGACTACGATAAACTCTTCTTTTCAAGTTTATATCAGGGATTTTTACTTTCACTTTAAATTATTTAGTTTATTTTACTGAGACTGTGACGTGGACAGGACCAAAAAAGGTCATAAGGGCCCCCCGGCTGACAGGGGCTTTCCCTTAAAGCTGGGAAAGAGCTCAGAAAAAAACTTTACTCCTATAGAGAATTGACAGCTCTGATATTGGAGTGATGGACTCATCTGACCACTGTCCATTATATCTAAAAATGAACATGGGTAAAAATAAGAAGTGTACAGTATGGAGATTGAACTCAAGCCTGCTTAATGGCCAGATGAAGGATGAAATTGAAAAGGAAATTAGTGAATATGTGAAACAAAATGACAACAGGGAGGTGTCCCCATCAATCTTGTGGGACGCCTGTAAAGCAGTGATGAGAGGCATTTGAGAGCTAAACTGGCACACAAGAAAAAAATGAATTAAATAAAATTAAAAACACTGCAAACAGATTTGGAAAAATTGGAAAAGAAACTTAAAAAAACAAAGACCATAATATCATGGATGAAATTAAAAGAGAAAAGGCTGAGATTAATGACATATTTTCACAAGAAATTCTGAAAAATATGGTGAACACTAAACAAAGATATTATGAAGGTGGGAATAGAGCTGCAAAACTATTGGCTTATAGATTAAAAAAACAGCAAGCGAACAGACATGTTTTCAAAATAAAGGATCCACAAACAAAATCTATAGTGTATAGAACTGAAGAAATTCTAAAGTGTTTAGAGTTTGACTATAGTCAGCTGGACTCTCAGGCACATAACAACAATGAATCCCAAACTGATGATTTCTTAAACGATTTGACCTTACCACAAATAACAGCTGAACAAAATAATTCATTGGTGTCTGAAATAAGAGCAGAAGAAATAAGCAGAGAAATATCCAAACTTCAAAACAATAAAAGCCCTGGACCTCTGAATGGAACAGAACTTACAGGAAAATTTGATCCCACTGTTGCATTAAACTTTTAACTGGACACACAAAGGAGGAGCTATTCCAGATTCTTGGCGGGAAGCGGTTCTCTCAGTAATTGTAAAGGAAGGAAAAGACAGAACAAATTGTTCCAACTATAGGCCAATAAGTGTGCTAAATGTCGATCATAGATTATTCACACAAGACGCATTGAAAAACTTTTGCCAGATATTATTAGTTTAGACCAAACTGGGTTTATAAAACACAGACAAACCCACGATAATATCTGTCGGACTTTCCACATTATGCAACATATAAGCGAAAGGAAATTAGAAGCAGTAATAATGGGAATGGACGATGAAAAAGCTTTCAATTCTGTCAGATGGGAGTTTCTATTCGGAGAACTGAAAAAGTTCAACTTTCATGAAAAATGTATCAAAACCATTCAGACTTTATATACAAATCCCAAAGCAAGGATCAAGGTTAATGACAGTTTGTCTAAATTCATTCAATTAGAACAGGGATGTGGTCAAGGCTGTTCCATAAGCCCACTGTTATTTACCCAATTTTTAGAACCATGAAGTCAGTGGATAAAACAAAACGACATTAAAGGTTTTATCATGAACGGGGTAGAACAGAAAATAGTATTATTTGCAGATGACGTCTTGATATATCTGGACAACCTGAACTCTTCTTTGCCTAGGTTAATGAATGTTTTTAAAGAATTCGGTACAGTGTTGGGGTTTTATAAAGTCAATATTCAAAAAACCCAAATTATAGCTTTCAACTTTGTGCCAAACCAGAATGTAAGAAACAGTTATGATGTCAATTGGGATTCAAAATCTATGAAGTATTTAGGCATTAATTTGCTGAAAGAGCTATCAAAATTAAATATCAAACACTATGATCAACTAACTACAAGGATAACAATGGATTTGAGTAAATGGAATTTGATCCCCTATTTGGGATTGGCATCAAGGGTGGAAGTGATTAAGATGAACATTTTGCCCCGACTGCTATACCTTTTTCAAATCCTGCTGGTTGAGCTGACTGGAAAGGAATTTAAAGAATGGGATAAAATAATATCTCAATTTATATTGCAAGGGGCTAGGCCAAGAATAAAATATAGAACCCTGCAATTACCAAAATATAGAGGTGGCCTGGCCCTTCCCTGTCTAAAGAGTTACTTCCAGGCGGCTCAACTGAGGGTTGTATTAAATCTATGTGATCCTGAATACTTCGCAAAATGGAAAGACGCTGAAGAAAGAGCAACAGAGGGGATGCCAATACAAGCTGTATTAGTTGATCCAAAATTAAGATCTCATTGGAAAGTAAATGTAAATCCATGGATGGGGGTAAGATAAGATAAGATAAGATAATCCTTTATTGTCTCCCATGGGAGAAATTTGTCTTGGGACAGGGGGTAACATGTTTTATCAAAAAACAGGACAACACAACACAAAGCAGCACATAAACAAACACCATAAAACAAAGTAAATATGAGACCAGTATGACCACGAGTGATGCACCAACATGACCCTTAAATTATCCTTAACAGGCAAACCCTTGCATTCTTCTGTTCTATTAATTATTGCACATTCCCTAAGCCTATGTGCAGTTTTAGTTATAATTATTGCACATTCCCTAAGCCTATGTGCAGTTTTGATTATAATTATTGCACATTCCCTAAGCCTATGTGCAGTTTTGATTGCACAATCCCTAAGCCTTTTATAATTATTTTTTTAACTGCATTATCTGAGTTTAGCAGTTTAACAGCTAGTGGCACAAAAGAATGTTTGAATCTGTTCAGTTTACAGTTTGGGACCCTGAACCTTCTGCCTGATGGCATCAATTCAAACTGACTGTGAAGAACATGGGTTGGGTTGGGTTGGGTAGCTATCAAAATTTGGAAAAATATTATGAAGAAACATAACTTATTAAGTCCATGTAGATTTTTGAGGTGGATCGCTTACAATATAGATTTTGCACCAAACAAAATTGATGGCACATTTAAAGCATTGAAAAAAGGTCCAAATATGTACTGGGAGTTAATTAAAAAACAAGGGGCGATGAGTTTCCAGGAAATCAAGGAGTGTTTCAGTTTGAAAAACCAAGATTTTCACCGGTACCTGCAGATAAGGCATTACATAGAGCAAGAAAGTAAGAAAGTTGGCCTAGATACATCGGGTGTCATAAAAATAATTATGGAAGCAAATAAATCACAGATAGTTCAGAAAACCGTTGCCAAATTGTATAAAGCGCTGGAGGAATTAAAAGCAGACAATATGGAATACTTTAAAGAAAGATGGGAAAGGGAGGTAAATATTATATATTAATATGTCAAATGAGGGACAGGTGGAAATTAATGAATACCAATTTTTTTTTGGAGGGAGTATGGCTGGAAAAATACTGTAAGGTATTTTGTGCTGCCGGCACAGAGAAAAGGGGGGGATACCAAATGTTGGAGGTCCTGTGGCACGGATATAGAGGATCACTACCACATCTTCTGGGGATGCCCTGTAATACAGCAATATTGACTAGATATTTAAAAAAAAAATGATTGGTGATTGATGATGTCTTTAAAATTAATATTCCAACAACTTTTGAAATTATGTATCTTGATATAATTGATATTCTGAATTTTAAAAGATGGAAAGATTATAAAATGTTAAGAATCATGCTGTTGGCGAGTAAAAAAAGCAATTACCAGAAGATGGTGAAGTAATCTGAGGCCTAAAATGGAAGAGTGGTTTGATATAATATTAAGGATTTATAATATAGAAAAACTCACTGCCTCACTTAGATTGGAAGGTCATAAATTAAAGAACATTTGGAAAGGATGGTGACATTATATTAAACAACATAGATCTGATTTTGTGTAGAACCTGTATGATTGTCTGGATAACAAAGATTGAATTTACACCCCAGTTTAAAGCTACAATGTTTTAGTTTATTTTTTTAATTACTTGTTCTTATGAAAATTACATTACAGTTTGTGTAAGTAGGAATGAGAAATGTGGAAAAGCCCAACGATGGACATTGGACATTTAGAATGGACTTAATATGGACAGTTTGAAAAGTATTTTGTTGTCCTAATTGTCATGTAAATCCACATTGTGAAAAGACAATAAAATACAAATGAAAAAAATATATAAAAAAATCCATTGTTTGGAGCAAAGTTTGATGTATTACTAGATCATTACCGTTTTGGCTACCCGGAGCTCACTGAAAAGTGGGTAGCCCACCATCCCAGAACTCTGAGCTAGCAACAGAATATCCAGTTATTTTAATAGATCCATTGTATATTCCAGCAGTCTAGGCCAGACTAGCCACTGTCTGGACAGAGGTTAATGTGGCCTGCTACCCGGATCAGACTATCCTCACCCAGGGACGGTTCTAGGGGAGAGGCCTCAGGGGCCCTGGCAACACCTCTAAACTGATTGGCCCCTGAAGTGTCAGTGTTCTGTCAATCAACTGATGAGAAGAACAACCGAAGAATTCAATGATCACTAATGCCATTCTACCCCCAAACTCTAGGTGGCAGTAGACCTATTGCTTCAATACAATTTAATGGGAAAATAAACAGACCAGTAAAGAGCTTTTTTTTCTGTCTATGCTTGTATTTGCACCATACTGAATTAATCATTTGTGTACTTGGATGTACCTTGTATTTGGCCCCTGAATGTAACATGTGGCCCCTTAAAGGTCCCTGATTCAGCAAACCCTAGAACCACCATTCTCACCTGTATTCGTAAAGTCTCTGTCAGCTCCACCTCACGGTTTGACTTCAGATACAAAACCAGAATCTTAGGAGAAGTTGTAATTTCATATCCCTAAAAACAGAGAAACCCTGTCAGTTTGGACCCACAGCCCAGCTGCCTCAGTGTATAATGAAACATTACTTCTCTCTTCCTTGAAACAAACACACATTAAAAAATCTCAAAGTGCTACAAAATGAGAACAACTGAACATCCAACAAGTGAAATATTTTTTCCATTTTGGTTTCTTTGGAACTTACCTCCTTGATGTTTTCTCTGCAATGATCACAAAACTCTCCAGTGAGATCAAAGTGTTGAAATATCTGTTGAATTCCTTCCTCCTGTGAAAACAGAAGGAATTAGTTTGTGCACTGTTCATGTTGTTCATGTCTAAAAAAGTCTGCACCAACCTCACTGTCAGAGGAAGGCAGTGGAAGAATCCGGAACTGAGAACTCTTCTCCCTGATGCAGTGTCCTTTAGAACAGACTGTTTTGTTTGACCGCTGTCCACGAAAGCCCTGGAGGAGAGAGATGGGCAGGATTTATAAATGTTATTGCCAAGTCTCTGATCCTCTTGGCTGTTTTAGTCAAAATTATGACTATGAAGTAAAGTATGTGTGCGCATTCTTATTGTGATGGATACGAGCAGTGCTGGGAGGAATCAAGACCCCATTATCACCATCTACACTGGGGAAAGTGTATAACCCAGGAACCCTGATAATGCACCTACAAGTAGGTGGTTCTCTGGGCTGCATGGCAAAATGGCTTTGTTTATGCACGGATCAATGCAGATTCTCCACAGTGACGCTACTTCCTGTGGACTTTATCTCCAATTTTTTATGCTTTAATTACATCCACCCGCCCGCTGGCGGGTGATTTTCCAATAAAAAATGTTCACTCTGTATATTCACCTTCATTATTGTTTTCACTACTGGCCATACATCGTTTGAAAGCTTAATTTATCAATAAAACAACCATATCATTCATTTTATGCCGTACAACGAGCCCAAAACGCTATAACTTAAAAATTCACATCATAATCAAAGAATAAGATACGCGTTTCTTACCTTTGAGCCGGTTCTGTCGGTCCAAAACACATTCAATCCATGAAAAGTTGTACTCAATAAATCCGTAATAATCCACAGAAAAAGAATATCAAGTTGTTTTTTTCCATAAAATAATTCCATGTGGGTAAATAATCCAGAAAATCCTCGTCCGTATGAGTGGATGAATCCGTGAATGAAAACACATGTTGCCTTTCCGAGCCTTCTCCCTCTCTGAGTTCCGTTTCTCTTGGCGCTCTTGGGTATGCGATTGTTTTCCTCACACTCTTAGCTTCAAAATGAGACCCTCCCCGCTGTTGTCGGTGGCGGGGTTTAGGTGGGACAAGCCGCTGAAGAAGCTAACGCACTCACGTACTTCCTGGCTTTACGCACGCGTCATCAGTTTGTTTACGGGAAATCTCTTCAGTCATTGGATCTTTCAGAAAGTGATTGACATATTGTTTTAGCCAATCACCAGAGCTTTCAAACGGTGGGTGGGACATGCAGATAATCTTTGAAACGGACGCTGTGTTTACAAGGGCAACAGAGAGACACAGAGAAGCAGTGTGGGAGGGGCCAGTTGGCACATCTGACACTTGGAAGACAATTTTCGCTACTTTTAGGTGTTTTTCTTGAGAAAACATGCCTAAAGCTCAGAAGAATTAGTATTATAATAATAACAATTATTATTATTATTATATTATTATTATTATTATTTTGGCACAAATTTGACAATCTTGTGCCAAATTGTCATTTTGTTTACACAAAGGCTCACAGCATCAAAACCCTTTGTCCTAGAGATCTGAAATTCTACACAGTTGTTGCCAACAACTTGAACAATGAGTGTAGTGAGTCACAAATGCCTAGCATGAAGTATGACCAAGCTAAGGCCTTTATTTTTTTTCTATTTTTTTTTTTTTTTTTTTTGAAGCAAAAAAATACAATTTTAATTGACTGTACTGTAGGTTAGGCAGCACTCACAGTCTTCATGTACATATCTACAGAAACTAGAAGGTCTAAGCTTTAAAATGGTGCCTCACACAAGCAGGTGGGTTCTAAGGTTTTCTTTTAATAAGCTATGGCATTTGGGTATGTAGTGCTATTGTGCACACGCCAAAATTAGGTGGGTGGTAACAGGTTAAAAATCCTGTATCTGAAGTTTTGCTCCACATTTCACAAATAATAATAACACAGTTTTGACTTGTGTCTAAATTAGAGTCTGATCTTTTGAACACTTCAGAGTCTCAGAGCAACAGGTTTTACTGGAGACAGGAAACAGCTGATGCCATCACAGTCTCACATATTTGTGTCATGTGGTCTGCAGACAGATCCTGCTGTAGTCTTTGAGATCAAAGATTTAAAATCTTATAAGATTCTCCTCATGTCTGTGGTTTGTGTTTTTTGTCGCACGTTTAAAAATTGTTTAAGACTGAAAAATCCTGTAGTGTGTGGAGGACTTTAGGTTAAATCTAGACTAAATCTGTGATGTATTATTTAGTTATGCCCACAATAATTTGTATTAAATATAAGGGTCAATGTCACAGATTGGCAGCCTCACTTCCATCAGTGTGCCCCAGGGCAACTGTGGCTATAACAGTTCCCTACACCACTGACTGTAGAGTGAATGAACAATAATGAAAACAGTGGAGCCCTTTAAGAAGCTTTGTTGAAGCTGTAAAGAACATTAAAATTGTATTATTATTATTAGGGCTGAGCGCCATGAGTGGCATAGGGCCTATTGTTATTGTTCAAACAAAAAATAAAATATAGGTTTCGTGCATGGGCATTAAAAAATGGTGACACAGCGCCACCTGGAAAAGTCAAAATACATTGCACCTATGGGAGACGTTCCGATGTCAACTTTGTCGTAGAGCCACGAAATTCAGTACACACATTCGTAAAATCACCATACATCATCTAGAGAAGTGGAACATGTAAAGTTAGCCTTTTTATGTTGATAACTGTCACGGTTTTCGTGCCGCGAAGCCGTAAATTTCAATCAAAATTTCGCCTAATTTCAAGGTGACATTATTTGCTCCTGTTCGCACAGACTTAGTCCGATTCGTGCTGAAATTTGAATCACTAATGTGTGATCTCAGTCTGAATATAACACACTATAAAACATATGAAAAGTGAACACTATAGCGCCCCCTACCATAGACATGAAACGTCAACATTATCGGAATTGTACCAAATTCGGGAATTACATTCTATGAACGACTAGAAGCAAAAACATATATTACTGACATTGGCATTTTTTCAAGGTTGGCCAGCAGGGGACGCAAAGAACATTTAAAGGCGTACTATGTCATTTTCGCAGGCATAGAGTTTGCGGACATGGCGTTTAGGATATGGTATTGGTGGGGCGCACCATTTGCGGGGCGCAGCGTTCGCAGGCGCAGTGTTTGCGGGCGCGACAGACGAGGGCCGTTCGACGCTGCTTGCGGCTTTAATTAGGCCCGAGCCCCGACAGGGCGTAGGGCCTATTGCTTCCGCTACGCGGAGCGAATGGGGAGCGATGTTTGCATGTCTGAATGCGACAAGACGACATGCAACTATGTCCTCGGTCGCCCCCGGCACGAACAGCAGTATCCCAGTAACCCACACCCAAGGCCTGGCTCATATTTACTACTGCTAAAATGAATGGAAGTCAATGGAAGGCGATGGGTGACCTCGACAAGATGGCGAATGACGAGCGCGTCAGTGCCCGTCACTCACCAATGACCCCACGGTGACGTGGGGAAGGTCGAGAGCTTTCAAAAAACGTATAATATGTTGTTCTAATGTTTTCGGATATATTGTTTTTGCTCAAATTATTAGGCCCGAGCGCCATGGGTGGCGTAGGGTCTATTGTTATTGTTCAGCAGCGCGAAGCGCTCTCCCCTTTCCAAACACACACTCGCACTCACATGTCAGTGACTGGTGCCCGCTGACATGGCACGGTGGCATCGCCCGTGGGCCGCGACAGCGGCCTAATTGTTATTGTTCACCCAAAACCAAACCAAATTTGGTGCACAGATGCATCATGGGAAAAGGAACAATAAAGTATCTTGTGACCACGCCCCCCTGCCAAACCTGAAGTCCGCTATCTTGGATTAAAAAAAAAACTAGCACATACAGAAATTGAGAAAAATAGTAGGGTTCGGTTAAGATTAGGGGTTAGGGCTAGGTTAGGGGTAAGGTTTGGCCTAAGTTTAGGGCTATAGTTAGGAGTTCAGGTAGGGTTCGGGGTTAGGGTTAATTTAGGAGTTAGGGCAAGGGCTAAGGTGCATTCGTGGGGCATGGAATGTGCAGGGTTCAGCATGACATGGGCGCGGCATAGGCTCGAGCGAGGGCCGGTCATCACCACTTGCGGCTATATTTATTGTTATTATTATTATTAGTAGTAGTAGTAGTAGTAGTAGTATTTAAAAAAGCCATAACTGGAAACCTCAAGAAAGCATAATTAACCAATTACCAAATATACCGTGTGTTCTCCTCTGCTCTTTGTTGGTCCATTGTCATTGTCAGTATCTTGTCTTGTCATGGCAGTTTAGTTTCGATTTTGAGGTCTTTTTGTTTGTTATTAAAGAACTTTAACTGCAGTCCTGCATTTTGGGTCCTCCCTCTGTTTCTACGTTGACACATGTGTTCAAGAAATGTGACAAAGAAACGGACAAGTGGCACAGTGTATGCCATCCTCTGGTTAAATGGCAGGAATTAATTAAAGACTCAGCATCTCACCTCTGCATTCATCTGATTCAACAACATCTCCAGAAATGTTGCTGCAATCTTGTTCTTTATGATCTGTTCACAAAAAATTGAAATATTTGCATTTTGTATATGAAACAATTCATAATCAGTTCCATTGGCCAAACAGACATTTTAAATTTTCTGTTGTTTTCAAGCCTTTTGTTTTGTCCAAAACCTGGTATATCTCTGGGGTCTTTTGTAGAACCATCTGGAGAATGGAGTACAGCTCATTTTCTCTCTGACCTACAAGAAAATACACAAAACACAAATAAACCACTGTTTCACCCAGTGTAGTGGAGCCGTTAAGGACCAAAAAAAAAGTGCCCAGTCGTTCTCTTTTATGGTACAAGCATGAAACTTTACCAGATTCTTCACATCCCCAGGACCAACATTTGTGGATATGGAAGTGAGTCTAAGTCGAGCCTTGAGACGAGTACTGTGCATGTTACAAAACGGCTCACATGGAAATGAGATTGGAGCTAAATTACTGCTTAAACCACCTTTTTGGGAAAATAATGTTCAAATGTCGCTTGGGTTATAAAGAACATGTATTGTCAGTTTTTGAATCCCTGTGCTCCCAGCCAAATATTTGTGTTACCGTTCTAAATTTCCAGAGTAATTTTGAACTTCAAATGTTTGTTGTATGAATTGTTAATAAAATACAATGAGAAAATAAGAAAAAAAACACATGATATGTTCAATGGAATGTATATGATGTATTGTTCTTAATAAAAAATAAATGATAAAAAATAAATAAATAAATAAAATACAATGAGTGCTGCAGGTCAAAGCTACAGTTACAGGACAGAGATGAGTGGACATAAACAGTAAAAGATTCACTACATGAACAGTTAAAGGTGATGTGTTGTAAAAGCAGCTCTCTGCTATGTGCTCTCTGCATTTAAAATCTCTGTGCCAGATTTTTTCGGTCTTAAAAACGGGAAAAACAGAATTAGTTCATTGTAAACAGGTTGCAGTGGTTGCAGTTCTTCCTCACTTCCTTTATGCATTCAGAGCATCCTAGTTATTCACCATGATGGGTTTATGAGCACTTTTCACAACTCTCAAAGATCAACTAACATGCTAATGTGTACTTGTGACAATAAAATTTGATTATAAAGCATTTTTATTAATTAGACCCTGGGAAGAGGCCTGGATTGTGCAGTTATTCTGCGCTAGGGACACTGAAGTTTGTTTTTATTTGCTGAAAGTTGTGAAACATGCTTATAAATAAATTTGGACTATCACAAAATAAACTAGTGTTTTTAGTTTTTTTTTTTTTTTTATGGTATAAAAATGGGTATACATGAGAAATATTTCATAAACATTGCCTGTGTCCTCAGGTTTGAAGAAACATGTTTTACAGCAACACTTTCTATTATAACCACATGATTTACAGCCTTAATGAAGCAACAAAGAAGGTTCACTGTAATTTTTTCTGGTCTGGTCTGTTCTCTCCTCGTCTCCATGGAGATGTTGTTGTTTTGTCCAGAAAGCTCCACAGTATTGCTTTAAACAACCCTGCTTATGTTTTTTAAGCAATAAAAACAGCTGTAATTGAACAAACACAAGACAGATCAGTTTAATGGAACTGTGGAACATTTCAGGCAAACAATATAATCTCCCTGAAAAAAAAAAAAAAAACTGATGACAGAGCCTCCACCAGAAAAGTAACACAATGCAACTTTAAAGCGACCATTGGTACGTTTACTTGATTTTTTCGTTAACAGTAAATGGCAAATGTGAAGTCTCAAGATGATTCTCCAGTCAGAAAGCAGAATGAGCCTCACATTTGAGTTGCTGGTTCAAAGCTGAAAGCCAGTGAGTTTAAACCTAAATGTGTCTCTCTGATCTGAATGGTCTCCCCCTAAACTCGAGCACCTGCACCAGTCCTGGATCAGTGCTAGTGCAGCCTTTGCAGCTCAGGGAGGGAATTCTGGAGGTTCTGAGCTTCACATGAGACCTGAACATAAACTGAAACTGAGACAAAAGCAGGACGTGTCTTTATCTTATGGCTGTAATGTATTATTAGTTTTAGTAGTAAATCTTCTGACCCTCTCCTCTGCTGTTCAAGTCCTGACCTCTGCTCCTCTGCTCCTGCCCTGTCTCCTCTACTCCTGTTTCTTCTGCTCCTGTCTCCTCTGCTCCTGTCTCATAAGAAAGGGATTATGGAGTGTTTTTAATGTGTTTTTTTATGCCAGCCTCATTTTCATGTCGTCCATTACATGACATGTGCAGTTCTCAGCTCCAGTGTTACTTTAGACTTAGTTCCATATCCAGAAATATTAATTCCTGGGTCTGTTAGGAATCTGGCAAAGTTTCATGCTTGTACCATAAAAGAGAAATATTTTGGTCCTTCACAGCTCCACTAGTGTAAAACAAGTTTTATTTGAGTCTTACCTTTTCCATGACTAGTAGGAGAAAGGTTTCCCATTATGGCTCTCTGGATACTTCTAAAAATAAAAACAACAACAAAGAAATCAACCAAGCATACTTTATCAAAGTCTGGGGTGATGAATAGAACACAAAGTGTCACATCTAAAGAGGGAATTCTGCCAAGACATAACTGATGATGTTTTGTTTTCTAAGCATCTGCAGAGCCTCCAGTCACTTTACAGCAGAAAAGTCTGGCATACTTTATATTACTGCATTCTCTGCATATGACCCATCCCTCAGTGTCTCTGGGTTTATCCTGTCAGGAGCAGTGGGATCCATCTCCAGATCTTGAGCTGGTCTTGCAGCTTGCAAGTGTATGTGTTGTGGTGATGGGGTAATCCCATCCAGACACAGAAGAACATGCAAACTCCACACAGAAACCCTGTGTTGCTGAGTGCCTCTACCATTTTAAAAAAAAGATGCATGTGAAATCTTAGTTACCTAGTCTGTTGTAGTTGTTAAACTGTAGTTCTCTGAGTATGAATCAGTTCAATCACTTTATTTATCCCCAAGGGACATTTAAAAGGCACAGAGTACCAGAGTTTGATACATAACATAAGAGCTCATGTTTAAAGTGCTATTTTAGAGTTTCTGCATCATTAACTAAAACATGTATGTGTCTTAATTGCATAATGGGACTTTAGTGGCTCAGTTGGTAGAACATTTGTCCAGTGAGGTGGTTCAAATCCCACTCTTGTCATAAACACGGATGTTGAGCGGTCAGATCCACTGACCCACAGGTTATGAGTTCTTCTTTGATGTAAAGTGCTTAACTTTTCACTGTAAAAAAGTCAATGCTTTTGCTGTACTCCATGTTTCTTTCTTTCTTGTTACTGTTTGACAAATGAAAATTATCCAATAATTCTGAATGGTCATGATCTGACTGGCTCTTGTGGCTGCCTGGCTCACACACTGAGCAGATTTAGAAACTTTTTTGTTTTTTAGTTCAGTATTTAACACTCAATCATGGGATTTTAACAAACTAAGAAGTGCAGCATGTGAAGTTTAAAAGACACAAGTCAGACTGTTGGATTTTGTGAAATGAGCTGTTTGTTTTTCCTGTATCCATGGAGACCATGCTGGAGGCTAGCTAGAGAGCTAGCAATGGACATTTGAGATGCTACACACTTTTTACACCATATGTGGAAGCGAATGTGGCAGAAGACCTTCCAAAGGAAACACTTTGAGGGAATGGACCATTTCATCACCAACGGAAACACCAGAGCGGAGTAAGAGGGAAATGCAGGATGGCAACACACAAAGATGCTATGGATGTCCCGATCACATTTTTTTGCCCCCGAGTCCGAGTCCTTTGATTTTGAGTATCTGCCGATACCGAGTCCCAATCCGATACTTCTATAAAACATTCTGAAATGAACTAAGAGCAAAGAATTAGATCCAGGATGTTTGTGTGGATCAGATTGTGATGATTTCAATGTATTTGGGCCGAACTTACATTTGTGTCTGCACTAGGGAACTTAATGTCTAAAACTTAATTTTTTTTGATTAACTTTTCTAACCATGAACCATCATTGTTGAAAATCTTGACTTTTCACAGTCTGGTCTTGGTGTAACTTAGTAAACTTAATGAACTGGACAAAACAGGAACCAGACCAGAACCAGATCAGACCTGAGACTCGACTCTGCACAATCTACAGTTTTTGAATCTAGAGAATTTGATATTATATGTTTACATGTGCATAATGTTTTAGACATTTAGACTTGTCTATGATCTCCAAATAACACAAAATCTTACCATATAAAAACAAGATGACATTTATTTTTTCATAATGCTCTTTGTGCACCTCATAGGTCATTCTGTACCTCTTGGGCAAACGTTAATAACTTTGATATTTATAATGTCGAACTGAGAGACAGTACATCTCAGGAACTTTCATTCTTACAGTATAATGTAGTTACATACAATATTCACCTGCAGTAAGACTAGAGTTTAAGACTGTAGTTGTTACATCTGTGCCCACCACCCATAAGGGCCGCACCTCTCTCCCCAGCCACCCCCACTACCCCACACTGCCACCACATCCACAAACCCAGAGTGGAGTGCACCGCAACATCACTCCCACCGCTCAATAGACACTCTTTGCCAAAAGTGCAAGATAGCTGCACAACATGCAAACAAACAAGCACCGTGTGACGACACCATCAGCCACGCAGGTGTGAACATGAACTACATAACCACAGGTAACAGTGTCTGAGTACGACACGACCCAAAAGTCCCAGTGTAAGTGCTCCTCTAGTACAACAGGCGCTGGGACAGACAGTTGCGCTGACTGGACATCCCTGAATAAATCCTGCACTTCAGAAAAACTGTTGTGTCCTCTGTGTTATATATGTATATTATTTATCCAGTACTTGATTGAAACATCACGTCTGAGTCTGGATCGAGACCACAGTCATGTGCTCGGCCCTGATTTCTGATCACATGATCAGATTGGGACAACCCTAGTAGATGCAGCAACTTGGAGCTCCTACAGCTGGCACCAGACGATGCAGTTTGGACAAACTACACGGCAAGTTTTGAAAATATAATATAATAAGGCCTGCATATGGTTTGCACAAAGTTTGTGCTCTTCTCAGTTTCAACACTAGATGGAGCCAACCACAGAAACAGGTGTTTCTCTATCTCCGCCATATGGCAGCTAGCTTACAAGCTTTTTTCATGCTAACAAAATACAGGAAAATGCTACAAAAGCAAGTTATGAAGTCGCTAAACTTATTGCCCAGCACGGCAAACCATTCTCAGATGGTGATTTCATAAAGCAGTGCCTCATCAAAGTCACAGAAATAATGTGCCCAGAAAAAGTGCAGGATTTCAATAACGTGAGTTTATCCAGGAATACGGTGGTACGGAGAATTGAGGACTTGGCAGCTAACTTGAAACTTCAACAAGAGAGAGACAAAGCGTGCGCTTTTGATTTTTACTCAATAGCATGTGATGAGAGCGCAGACACCACAGACACCGCTCAGCTGTTCATTTTTTTGCGGGGAGTAGATGATAGCTTTTGCTGTATGGAGTAGCTGCTTGACATGATGAGCCTAAAAAGCACAACCACAGGTGATATTTTTGAAGCCGTGTCAGAGGCAATTGAAAAAATGAGGCTTAAATGGGACAAGCTCTGCGGCGTAACAACGGACGGAGCTCCAGCCATGAGGGGGGAGCGCAAAGGTACATCATCCATGGTGTGTGAAAAGGTAAAACAGAGTGGTGGTGAAGCTGTTAAAATGCACTGCATAATCCACCAAGAAGCACTTTGTGCCAAGACGTCCCAGTGACACTGTTGTAAAAACTGTCAACATAATTCGAGCTAGAGGACTATACCACAGAGAAGTTCAAGCTTTCCTAGCCAATGTAGATTCTGAATACGGGGACGTACTCTACCTGAGATCAGAAATCGACCAGTTTTAAAAAGAGAAGGGCCGTCCTCTTCGTGAACTGAGTCACCCTCTGTGGCTGGCAAATCTCACATTTTTAGTTGATCTTTGAATACACTAAACAAGAACCTACAAGGTAAAGAGCAGCTGGTTCCACAGCTTTACGTGCACCTGAAAGCCTTCTGTGTAAAGCCCCGCCTGTTTGAGACGCAACTACGGAGTTTTAACACTGGAAAGAAGTACTTGAAACTTAACAATGATGAGACATAGGACCCCAAAGGAAGCAACTGCTCCCACTGAGTTCTTCACGAAGGTGAGTTACAATTAACACACTAAAATTATACATAGTCAGTACGTCACCTCTAGTATGCGGCCCGGCCCTTCATTTTTCTGTATTTGGCCCTCAGTGAAAAAAGTTTGGACACCCCTGAGCTAACGTAATTTCATTGTGATTTTATATGACAATGACAATAAAGCAACTGAATTGAATCTGATGGGGAATGTACCTGCGATTACATAAGAAACATTGTAAGTGATAAATTACATGAAAAACAGTGAGACAGTGTGCAGGACCTTTCCTTTTTCTACAAGTTAAAGTCTTAAACCTAAACTCTGCTCACAGCCACATTTCAAAGCTGCTAAACTGAGCAGTACCTGGAGCAGTACAGGGCAGAATGAGGAGGGAGGAGGGGTAGGGTCTGGAGGTATAAGGAACAGTGTGATTAATCTGCAGGATTAATTTTATAACTGAATAACTGCAGTGGAAGTTTCGAGATGGGCCTAAAATTTGACCTTAACTTCAACTTCCACATGCACCTCCAAATCAGAGGAGTTCAAGTTTTCGGGTCTTGCATTAAAAAGTCTCCGCTGGTTGACATGATAGTCCGGGCGCCTTAGAGACAGAGGTCGGAGCTCGGAGAAGCCGCTGCTCCTCCATGGAGAGGAGCGTCTGAAGGACGTCTGTCACGTCCTGGACGGTGCAGGTGTTCATGTCCCACGGGAGGAGGAGAAGACCCAGGCAACTGGAGGGAATGTCTCTGGACTGGACTGGGAACACCTCAGGTCCCCCCAATGGAGCTAGGAGTTCTGGGGTGAAGGAAGTCTGGGAGTGTCTGTTCAGACTGACGCCCCCGAGACCCGACCCCGGAGAAGAAGAAGAACATGGATGGATGAATGGAATTTTTGTTGCACAGTGGGATGTACATATTATCAGAGACAGAGATTCTTTTACCGGATTTACAGAGCTACAGATGGATGTAGAAGTGGATTTCTGCAGCTAAATGGCCTAGCAGTTAAGATATTAACTAAGTGTAACCTCGAGAGGCTAAGGTTCCCCAACTTATATAAATAAAATACCGTAAGTCTGCCACAGCAAATGACAAAGGCAGTATGTAGTAGGAATTCTTCAGTTTTTAATTTAAACCATCAAATTAAAAAAGTTTAATTTATAGCACTTAAAAGTGGTTTTAGCACATAATCTACAACACAACAAATTGGTACTAAAATATAGTATCTATACAACTAAACTAAATGAAATCACAAACAAAACCAAAATCAGTACAATTCATTAATACAAAATCAAACATTAATCCAACCAAAACAACCAGTTAAATCCTATATTTTGGTACCCCAAAGTGCTAGTGCTGTGCAAAATACAATATAAAGTGTGTAAAGTGCTTATGTGTAACAGGATTTAAATGTGTAAAGTGCTAGTAACTTACAAGGCCAAAGTGTGTAGTGTGCCACTGCTGACCCTAATGCAGGCCAACTATTGCACAAACCCGACCAATAAATAAATAAGCACTGCAACTACAGTCACAAGCTGCAATTACAAGGAGAATTTAAAAACAAATTGAGATGAATTTGAGAGCAGAATTACAAGCAGCAGGGCAATATTTTATACAAGAAACTGTAGGTTACTTTAAGAATGCCATTAGCCATCACCGCTAAACCAAATGGTGTTTATGTAACACTTGCCCTACTTGGGGCTTTGGACACAATCGGAGCAGCCGCCATCACCACTGCCAACTCTATCTACTCAACATCTTTAACACAGTTACCATAAAAACACATTAGAAGAGGCTTTAACACCAGTAATCACTACCAGCTTCCCGCTGAAAGCCCCGACAACCACACTGAGGTGCACACCTTTTTCTACTTTCTAATAAGACGGTGCATGCGCCACGCACAGCGTCACATTCACTGAGACAATTTGAATGATTCAAAACTGTAAGTTTGTGTATTGTCCGTTAGTATTAAATTGTGTATTAATGAGGCAGAGAGAGAAGACGATCACAAGTGCTTTTTGCTAAACACTCTTAATATGTTTACATGAATTCACTGCTTATAAATGTGGACTGTAGAAAATAAAATCTCAAACTAAAGTTAAATGGATAGTTTTTGTTTGTTTATTACATTTACATGATTTAGTGGCTCTGTTTATTATGTTTATGTTGATTTATTTATTTATTTATTTAATAGGGACAGTGCATATTAATGAACATCTACAACACTGCAGTGTAAATATGATACATTATAGCATGACTGCTCATATCCATCTGTTGTCCCTCGGCAGGAAACACCACAAACTTAACAGAAAAAAAACAAAAATAACATATATATAATATATATACATATATAATATAATATAATATAATAATATATATATATATATATATATATATATATATATATATATATATATATATATATATATATATATATATATTATATATTATATATATATATATATATATATATATATATGAGACAGTGCAAAGGTGCTATAGTTAGATCATGGAGGGTTTTATAAACTTAGAAAAATGTCTGATGAAATAATTATGTTTTCCCAATTAAAAACTGATATTTGTTCAGTATTTTACAGTGATGATACGAGTGATATTGATATTGATATTTGATCTAGTGTTTTGAGTCTGCTTGTAGAGCCTTTCTACAGGAAGCAGTGTGGTTTTGAATAATAGTGTTATCTGCAGCAATGTGGCTAAAACTGCAGAATGTTTACTTCTTTTCTATTGTAGAATAAGTTCTATTTGACTAAAATGCATTTTGCCACTTAAATAAAGTTGGTAAAAAATTGAAGTTGATTTGCAATCAGCTAAGGATCCACAGGTGCATGCTGGGTAAAAGAGCCAAATGGAGGAGTGGAGCATGGAGGATGTGAGGCTTTGGGGTAAATAGAACAGCACTGAACGGAGCTCTGATGACGTAGATCTGTCCAAAATGCTTCAGAATCTGAGGATCCTGCAATTCTCTGCAGCCTTCTGCTTTGTTATTGCATGGATAGACAATGGTGTCATCAGCATAAAACTGACATGTCCATATTTCAAGAGTTTATTTTTTGAAATGTTGATGAATATGTCTTACAGATCATCAAAAAACAAACTTCTGTGTCTCAGAAAATTTGAATATTATGAAAAAGTTCAATATTGCTAATCAGCCCATTCACTGAAAACACCTGCAGAGGTTTCCTGAGCCTTTAAATGGTTTCTCAGTCTGAGTCTGTGGGCCACACAGTCAGATAAAAATGTGAATGCTTATGTAAAAATATGACACTCAATAATCACCTGGGTTTTGGTTTCTACAATGTTAGTACACATATAATATTACTGAACACATTCAAATGATCACACTATTAGGCTTTTTGTCTTATAGTTAAAGGTGCTATGTAACACAAAATGGAGCAGCAGAGCACATAGTGTATTACCACATGACACCACAAGGTGGAGCAAAGTGTTTTCTATTTGAGAAGAAACTCAGCCTAAATATATAGATATGCAAATATCTATGACTGAGTGTATGATTATTATTAATATAATGTAATGTAATAATAATTATAATGTAAGTAAAAGTACTTACTGAGAGCGTCCTCTGACAGTGGTGAGAGTAGACACACTAGTGCAGGGTTCACATCCTCACAGCCTTTACATAAAAGGCTGTACTGGCAGGAAGCCACACCCATTTTGACAGTGTATAAAATGTTTCATAGAGAATTTGAGCTGCATAGTGTCATAACTAGTTTTAGATATAGCATTAGTAATACTAGCAGTAGTAGTAGTAGTTTATTTGATGATTTTGCAGCATTACAAAAAAAAACAAAAAAACAACCCCAGCATTGATTTAAGCCCCTCCCATATCTCCGAGCGCTCAGGTCCTGGACTGTTTAAAGCAGTCCAGTCTCTCTTCTTCTCAGTCACTCCTCTGCTGCTCGGTAGATGCTTTTTCTTAATTATGTTTTGTGGGTGTCCTCAGCCAATAGCAGATCTGGTATGATTTATTTTATAACAGAGGCTGTCAGCGACAGTGGAGGCCTCGAGTGCACTTTTGCCCACTTTCAGTCAGCACAACAGCAGCAATTAGTGCTGACCTAATACCATGTGTCCACTGAGAGGCTGCGCACATACTGTATCACTGTATGGTACAGTAACTGCACCATGGTGGACAGGGAAAGGCTTCAGAGGGTCGTCAAGACAGAGCAGAAGATCATCTGCTGCCACCTCCCTGATGAACATCTACTCCTCCCACTGCCTCAGCCAAGCTAATAATATGATCAAGGACTGCTCCCACCCTGGCTCTGAGTGGTTTGACCTGCTGCCCTCAAGAGGCACGACAGCTGCGTCAAAGCAGCAACCACCAGAATCAAAAACAGTTTTTTTCCCCATTGGCCATAACCACCTGAAACACACACATGAACACACACATGAAACACACACATGAACACACATGAACACACACATGAACACACACATGACACACACAACACACACACACATGACAACACACACATGACACACAACACACACATGAACACACACATGAAACACACACATGAACAACACACACATGACATGAACACACACATGAACACACACATGAACACACATGAACACACACATGAACACACATGAAAACACACACATGAAACACACACATGAAACACACACATGAACACACACATGAACACACACACATGAACAACACACATGAACACACATGAACACACACATGAACACACACATGAACACAACACACACACACACATGAAACACACTGAAACACACATGAACACACACAAGAACACACATGAACACACACATGAAACACACACATGAACACATGAACACACACATGAACACACACATGAACAACACACATGAACACACACATGAACACATACATGAAACACACATGAACACACACATGAAACACACACATGAAACACACACATGACACACACATGAAACACACACATGACACACACACACATGAAACACACACATGAAACACACACATCACATGAACACACACATGAACACACATGAACACACACACATGAAAACACACACATGAACACACACATGAACACACACATGAACACACATGAACACACACATGAACACACACATGAAACACACACATGAACACACACATGAAACACGAACACACACATGAAACACACACATGAAACACACACATGAAACACACACATGAAACACACACATGAACACACACATGAACACACACATGAACACACACACACACATGAACACACACATGAAAACACACACATGAACACAAACACACACATGAACACACACATGAACACACAAACACACACATGAACACACACATGAACACACACATGACAACACACACATGAACACACACATGAACACACACAACACACACACATGAACACACACATGAACACACACACATGAACACACACATGAACACACACACACACACACATGAACACATGAAACACACACATGAACACACACACACATGAACACACACATGAAACACACACATGAACACACACATGAACACACAAACACACACATGAACACACACACACTACACACACATGACACACAAACACACACATGAAACACACAAACACACACATGAAACACACACATGAAACACACACATGAAACACACACATGAACACACACATGAAACACACACATGAAACCACACACATGAACACACATGAAACACACACATGAACACACACATGAACAACACACATGAAACACACACATGAACACACACATGAACACACACGAACACACACACACACACATGAACACACACACACACATGATGAACACACACATGAACACACACATGAACACACACATGAACACACACATGAAACACACACATGAAACACACACATGAACACACACATGACACACAAACACACACATGAACACAACACACACATGAACACACACATGAAACAAACACACACATGATGAACACACACATGAACACACACATGAACACACACATGAAACACACACATGAAACACACACATGAACACACACATGAAAACACACATGAACACACACATGAAACACACACATGAAACACACACATGAAACACACACATGAAACACACACATGAACACACACATGAAACACACACATGAACACACACATGAACACACACATAAACACACACAAACACACACATGAACACACACATGAACACACACATGAACACACACAAAACACACATGAAACACACACATGAACACACATGAAACACACACATGAAACACACACATGAACACACACATGACAACACACATTGAACACACACATGACACATGAAACACACATGAACACACATCACACACATGAACACACACATGAAACACACACACACACATGAACACACACATGAACACACACATGCACAAACACACATGAACATGAACACACATGAAACACACACATGAACACACACATGAACACACACATGAAACACACACATGAAACACACACATGAACACACACACATGACACACACCACACACACACACATGAACACACACATGAAACACACAGCATGAACACCCACATGAACACACATGAACACACACATGAACACATATGAACACACATGAACACACACATGAACACACACATGACACATGAAACACACATGAAACACACACATGACACATGAACACACATGAACACACACATGAACACACACATGAAACACACACATGAACACACACATGAAACACACACATGAACACACACATGAAACACACACATGAACACACACAATGAACACACACATGAAACACACACATGAACACACACATGAACACACACATGAAACACACACATGAACACACACATGAACACACACATGAACACACACATGAACACACACATGAACACACACATGAACACACACATGAACACACACACAATGACACACACACGACACACAACACATGAACACAACACATGAACACCACATGAACACACACATGAACACACCACATGAAACACACACATGAAACACACACATACACACACAAAACACACACGAACACACACATGAACACACACATGAACACACATGAACACACATGAACACACATGAACACACACATGAACACATAACACACACATGAACACAGTCACAGACAACACATGACACACAATGAACAACACATGAAACAACACATGAAAC
>NW_026571178.1:7500-14023 GCF_026225935.1 Boleophthalmus pectinirostris | reverse complement strand
TGTTTGTTGTTTGTCTGTTGTTTGTTTGTTTGTTTGTTTGTTTGTTGTTTGTTTGTTGTTTGTGTTGTTTGTTGTTTGTTGTTTGTTTGTTTGTCTGTTTGTTTGTTTGTCTGTTGTTGTTTGTTTTTGTTTGTTTTTGTCTGTTTGTTTGTCTGTTTGTTTGTTTGTTTTGTTTGTTTGTTTGTTTTTGTTTGTTGTTTGTTTGTTTGTCTGTTTGTTTGTTTGTTTTGTTTGTTTGTCTGTTTGTTTGTTGTTTTGTTTGTTTGTTTGTCTGTTTGTTTGTTTGTTTGTTTGTCTGTTTGTTTGTTTGTCTGTTTGTTTGTTTGTTGTTTGTTTGTTTGTTTGTTTGTTTGTTGTTTGTTGTCTTTGTTTGTTTGTTCTGTTTGTCTGTTTGTTTGTCTGTTGTTTGTCTGTTTGTTTGTTTGTCTGTTTGTTTGTCTGTTTGTTTGTTTGTTTGTTTGTCTGTTTGTTTGTTTGTTTGTTTGTTTCTGTTTGTTTGTTTGTTCTGTGTTGTTTGTTTGTCTGTTTGTTTGTTTGTTTGTTTGTCTGTTTGTTTGTTTGTTTGTCTGTTTGTTTGTTCTGTTTGTTTGTTTGTTTGTTTGTTTGTTTGTTTGTTTGTCTGTTTGTTTGTTTGTTTGTCTGTTTTGTTTGTTTGTTTGTTTGTTTGTTTGTCTGTTTGTTTGTTTGTTTGTTTGTTTGTTTGTTTGTTTGTTTGTTTGTTTGTTTGTTTGTTTGTCTGTTTGTTTGTCTGTTGTTTGTTTGTTTGTTTGTTTTGTCTGTTTGTTTGTTTGTTTGTTTGTCTGTTTGTTTGTTTGTTTTTTGTTTGTCTGTTTGTTTGTTTGTTTGTTTGTTTGTTTGTTTGTCTGTTTGTTTGTTTTGTTTGTCTGTTTGTTTGTTTGTTTGTCTGTTTGTTTGTTTGTTTGTTTGTTTGTTTGTTTGTCTGTTTTTGTTTGTCTGTTTGTTTGTTTGTTTGTCTGTTTGTTTGTTGTCTTGTTTGTTTGTCTGTTTATTTGTTTGTTTGTCTGTTGTTGTTTGTTTTTTGTCTGTTTGTTTGTTTGTTTGTCTGTTTGTTTGTTTGTTGTTTGTTGTTTGTCTGTTTGTTTGTCTGTTTGTTTGTTTGTCTGTTTGTTTGTCTGTTTGTTTGTTTGTTTGTCTGTTTGTTTGTTTGTTTGTTTGTTTCTGTTTGTTTGTTTGTTTGTTTGTTTTGTCTTGTTGTTTGTTTGTTTGTCTGTTTGTTTGTTTGTTTGTCTGTTTGTCTGTTTGTTTGTTTGTCTGTTTTTGTTTTGTTGTTTGTTTGTTTGTTGTTCTGTTTGTTTGTTTGTTTGTTTGTCGTTTGTTTGTTTGTTTGTTTGTTTGTTTGTTTGTTTGTTTGTTTGTTCTGTTTGTTTGTTTGTTTGTTTGTTTGTCTGTTAGCAACATAACTCAAAAGGTTATGGACCGATTTTGATGAAATTTTCAGAATTTGTTGGAAATGTGAAAAGGAAGAACTGATTTCATTTTGGGTTTGATCCAGAAGAAATCCTGGATTCTGGATCACTTTGAAATTTTAGTTAACATTGTGGTAAATGGGGCCAAAAGATTTTTGTTTCTCAATATCTTGGTTAATTATTGACCAAACCCCATGAAATTTGACTCAGGGATGGACAATGGGATCCTCTTTCATATTCCAAAGGCTGATCCGGATCTGATCCAGAAGACTGATTTTATTGCAATTTATATAAAAAATGGGGGTAGTGCTTGGCGGAGGTCTGCGCTCTCTGACTGCTTTTCTAGTTTAGATCTAGTTTAGACCTGGTTTAGACCTGGTTTAGACCAGGTTTAGACCTGGTTTAGTCCTGGTTTAGACCTAGTTTTAGACCTGGTTTAGTCCTGGTTTAGACCTAGTTTTAGACCTGGTTTAGACCTGGTTTAGACCAGGTTTAGACCTGGTTTAGTCCTGGTTTAGACCTAGTTTTAGACCTGGTTTAGTCCTGGTTTAGTCCTGTTTAGTCCTGGTTTACCTGGTTTAGACCTGGTTTAGTCCTGGTTTAGTCCTGGTTTAGTCCTGGTTTAGACCTGGTTTAGTCCTGGTTTAGTCCTGGTTTAGTCCTGGTTTAGACCTGGTTTATGGTTTCCTGGTTTAGACCTGGTTTAGTCCTGGTTTAGACCTGGTTTAGTCCTGGTTTAGACCTGGTTTAGTCCTGGTTTAGTCCTGGTTTAGACCTGGTTTAGACCTGGTTTAGTCCTGGTTTAGTCCTGGTTTAGTCCTGGTTTAGTCCTGGTTTAGACCTGGTTTAGTCCTGGTTTAGACCTGGTTTAGACCTGGTTTAGTCCTGGTTTAGACCTGGTTTAGTCCTGGTTTAGACCTGGTTTAGTCCTGGTTTAGTCCTGGTTTAGTCCTGGTTTAGTCCTGGTTTAGACCTGGTTTAGTCCTGGTTTAGACCTGGTTTAGTCCTGGTTTAGACCTGGTTTAGTCCTGGTTTAGTCCTGGTTTAGTCCTGGTTTAGAACTGGTTTAGTTCCTGGTTTAGTCCTGGTTTAGACCTGGTTTAGTCCTGGTTTAGTCCTGGTTTAGTCCTGGTTTAGTCCTGGTTTAGTCCTGGTTTAGACCTGGTTTAGTCCTGGTTTAGTCCTGGTTTAGTTTCTCTGGGTTTAAGTTCAGATTTTCTGATCACAGTGATGCATTTTTAAGTTTAAACTTTGACTTTTTCTTCGCTCGTTTCTCTTGTTTGTGGCTGAGGCAGGTTTATTTTTTATTTCGATCTTTTCATTTGAACTTTTACATTTACTTTTATGTCGCTCTGCTTCGTTTGACACCAGTTTCTTGTTATTTTTGCGACTTATCTTGAATTGATTTTACCATTTCTGTTTCATCTTTCAGCTTTGAAGAGCCAAGACCCGAACGCCGACTCATAAAATCAACGAGTAAATGAAAATATTGGAGTTTAATCATCAGTTAAAGTTCAGTTTGATGTTTGACCTTCACTCCGTTTCCTCGTGTGGGCGGAAAAGTGAGACGCGTTTTCTGACAAAGGAAACTCAAAACATCGACTGGGCTCGTCTTATCTCCACCTGATAACGACGCGCGGCACAAGGACAAAAAAAAAAAAAAAAAAGAATAAAGTCGTGACGTTTCAACATTAAAGTCGTGATATTAGGAGGAAAAAGTCTAAACCAGAAAAAGTTGAAATTTTACGAGAATAAAGTCGAAGTGAAAATGAAGTTTTAAGATGAGCTCTGGAGAATCTGGAGCATTTTGTGAAAGAGAAAAATCTGTGAGTCGTTCATTTTTCAAAATAAAACCAAAAATAAGAAAATGAAGGAAAAAAGAAAAAAGAGTTTCTAAAACCAAAATGAAAAAACAGAAACAGATCATGAGGAAGGAGCGAGAGACTGACAGGTGGACAGGTGCATCGTGAGATTGACAGGTGGACAGGTGCATCGTGAGATTGACAGGTGGACAGGTGCATCGTGAGATTGACAGGTGGACAGGTGCATCGTGAGATTGACAGGTGGACAGGTGCATCGTGAGATTGACAGGTGGACAGGTGCATTGTGAGACTGACAGGTGGACAGGTGCATTGTGAGATTGACAGGTGGACAGTTGCATTGTGAGATTGACAGGTGGACAGGTGCAGCGTGGGCAGATTGACAGGTGGACAGGGGTATTTTGAGATTGACACAGGTGAGCATGACAGTGACAGATTGACAGGTGGACAGGTGCATCGTGAGACTGACAGGTGGACAGGTGCGGCGTGAGATTGACAGGTGGACAGGTGCGGCGTGGGCAGATTGACAGGTGGACAGGTGCAGCGTGGGCAGATTGACAGGTGGACAGGTGCAGCGTGGGCAGATTGACAGGTGGACAGGTGCAGCGTGGCAGATTGACAGGTGGACAGGGCAGGGCAGATTGACAGGTGGACAGGTGCGTGAGATTGACAGGTGGACAGGTGCGGCGTGAGATTGACAGGTGGACAGGTGCAGCGTGGGCAGATTGACAGGTGGACAGGTGCAGCGTGGGCAGATTGACAGGTGGACAGGTGCAGCGTGGGCAGATTGACAGTGGACAGGTGCAGCGTGGGCAGATTGACAGGTGGACAGGTGCGGCGTGAGATTGACAGGTGGACAGGTGCGGCGTGAGATTGACAGGTGGACAGGTGCAGCGTGGGCAGATTGACAGGTGGACAGGTGCAGCGTGGGCAGATTGACAGGTGGACAGGTGCAGCGTGGGCAGATTGACAGTGTGGACAGGTGCGGCGTGAGATTGACAGGTGGACAGGTGCGGCGTCAGACAGTGGACAGGCAGTGAGACTGACAGGTGGACAGGTGCGGCGTGAGATTGACAGGTGGACAGGTGCAGTGGGCAGATTGACAGGTGGACAGGTGCAGCGTGGGCAGATTGACAGGTGGACAGGTGCGGCGTGGGCAGATTGACAGGTGGACAGGTGCAGCGTGGGCAGATTGACAGGTGGACAGGTGCAGCGTGGGCAGATTGACAGGTGGAATCACAGACTCACTATCCCACTTCATGTGTTGTCACATCCCCATGTCCCCCTCACTCTGTCGTCTAGGAGACCTTTCAATAATCACAATAGATAATAAAACCATAAACTTCTCCTTGTGGCCGTGACTATCCTCATGAACTGGAAATCAAGACACAACATACATCTGACACACTGGAAAAACCTACTCATTGACCATATCTCTGGAAACACACATCTACTACCCCCGTCAGCACAACAGCACCACACTCCCCCTGGTCCACCTGCCTCCATTTTCTACAAATGTAATTTCATATTTGATTATTCTTCTCCTCCTCGTTCCTTAACACTTTTCTTTGTCTGGTAGTCAACCACCTTTTGCTTGACATTAAAATAGATGAAGTCCTGAGAGTACATACACATGCACACATGCACACACACATAACACACCCATACACACTCACACACACCTGTACAAACACACACAATGCCATACACACCGCTTCATTTTATAAAGACACAGGGATGGGATAGACAGGCTATATAAAACAGAACTGTAACAGACTTAGGAACACAGCACAAAGTTGTCTGCCTCAGGTCCCTAGCGGCTGGGCCCTCTGCTGTCACCTGGGTGTTGGGTGTGGGGGTCCACCTACGGGTGCCCGGGTGCGTGCTCTCCCGTCCCCTCAGGGTCTCCCCTCTGTGCTGCTTCACTCTCTGGTCGACCCCCAAGCTCCTTACCTCCCTGATACTTTTAATGCATCACACCCAACTTTTTTTTTTAATGCATCACAAGTCAACCAGGGATGAATGTGGGTTCATGTGTGTGAATTGTGTGAGTGTGTGTGTAGGCTTGTGTGTATGTGGATGTGCGTGCACATTCCTGTGCAGGCAGGTGCGTGCATGCATGTGTGCGTGTGAATGTATGCACATGTACATATATATCAGGGAGGGGGAGCATTCAGATCGGGAGGTGGTTCATTGGGGGGTGGGCCGGCCTGGTCGATGGGCGACCACGTGCGGAGCCCTGGGGGTGGCCCCCGCACCCGCCTTGGGGGGCATGAGTGTGGCTTGGCCGCTCCCACTTCAGTGGGGATCTGAGGCAAAATGCCAACACACACTTAACACATTTTCAATAATCAAATTAAATAGCAATAATACAGGTCAACATTAAATCATCCGCATAGCCTGTCTATCCCCCCCGGCACACATACATACACACGCGTATACACACACACACATACACACACACACACACACACACACACACGCATATACACACACACACACACACACACGCACGCATATACACACACACACACACACACACACACACACGCACGCATATATCACACACACACACACACACACACACACACACACACACACGCATGCATATACACACACACACACACACACACACACACACGCACGCACACACACACACACACACACACACACGCATATACACACACACACACACACACACACACACGCATATACACACACACACACACACACACACACACACACACACACACGCACGCATACACACACACACACACACACACACACACACACACACACACACACACACACGCATATACACACACACACACACACACACACACACGCATGCATATACACACACACACAGACACACACACACACACACACACACACGCATATACACACACACACACACACACACAGACACGCACATAAGGTTCACACTGTCTCCAACCCCTGTCATCTTTGTTCCTATTTGTATGTAATGTTCAGTCGTAATGTCTGTCTTGTATCTTGTATCTTGTGTCGTTTGGTTCCTATTTGTTGTAATCTATGTAGTTTGCAAATAAAAATTATTATAAAAAAAAAAAAAAAAAAAAAAAAAAAAAAAAGATGACAGGTGGACAGGTGGGCAGGACAGGTGGCAGTGTGGGACAGACAGGTGACAGGTGGACAGGTGTATTGTGAGATTGACAGGTGGACAGGTGCAGTGTGAGATAGAGGGCGTCCGGGCGTCTCCCTTAGAGACAGAGTGAGGAGCTCGGAGTAGAGCCG
>NW_026571178.1:0-2500 GCF_026225935.1 Boleophthalmus pectinirostris | reverse complement strand
TTATGGATGTGAATGATTTGGCAGCGGCTTGTGTGCGCCCGAGGTACTGCGGTGGTGAGCGGACGGAAAATATGTAGCGGGGACCGGAGCGGAGCAACAGCGCGAGGCACCGGCGCGGGATGAATGAACGCAGGTAGGCAGCTCGCGCGGACTTGTTCGGCGTGTTTAGGTAAGCACGCGCTCTGACGCAGCGACTCCGTTACAACTAGACAGTTCACAAAAACCACGGAAGAGCAAATCCGGGCACCAACGAATCAACGAAGAGCCAGACATTCTGTGTTGTCTGCTGGAGGTCCCCTGGTCCCGGTGCAAACAGCGAGGTGATCGTTCTTCTGCAGCGGCCGGTCCAAAACTCTGGAACTCTTTGCCCATTGAGTTATGGTCCATCCCCGACCTGCCTCTGTTCAAAGCCAAAATAAAACCTACTTATTTAGAACAACTTTTAACACTTAGGCTGCGTTCAGACTGCAGCCTGAAGTGACCCAAATCCAATTTTTTGTCTCTATGTTCCTGTATCTGATCTTTTAATGTCAGTCTGAACCACACTGATTTTTTTCAAATGTGACCCAGGACACTTGGATCTGTGCTCCTGAAACCGATACATATCTGATCTTTTGACATGTGACTTCAGTGTGAACGGTCAGGTCACATTCATCCACCTACACGTTATCAACAAGACACAAACGTCACTATTCTGCGCTGAAGTAGGAGAAAATTGTTAATGATCCATGTGACTGAAGTGAATCACATCTCCACTCACCACAAAACACCACGACCAAAAACCTCGTCCTTCTCCTTCTCAATCTCCTCCTTAAAACAAGTCAGTTGTTCATGTTCTGGCTCCGGTACGAGAGGAACTTTAAAATCTCCAGGTGCTCGATGCTGCGTCCATGTTTGGACAACTTGTGTAAACACAGAGACGCTCGCTGCGGTTGACGTCGTTGTGTCTCCAGTGTCACATGTGGGACACTTTTGGACCATTTACTGTTCACACTGGAGTCACATACAAGTCACATTTAACTGGAAATGTGAACGACCTCGAAAAAACATCAGATTTCACAAAACAAATCCAAATTGAGCGTTAAGCCCTGCAGTCTGAAGGTAGACTTATGCCGGGCGTACACTGTGCGATATTTTCGGTCGTGTCACTCAGCCCCAGCTTAAACTGTACGACCAAATCACAGGGTTTAAAAGTTCACAGCTCACGAATCCATGTTCTCACACTGAACGAACCGATGCTCCGATGCGACTTGCCTGCTCACACTGTACGTTCACATAACGACCGGAGTTGTCAAAGTTGTTGTTCCGGAAGTAGAAAACCACAGATGTGCGGCGACACAATGCTGAGCCACTTCTGCGATTCAGATTCTGGCAAATCGGCTCGTGGAACAACTTCAACAGAGCGAAATCCTCACGAGAGGCGACTGGGTTTTCAAACAAGTTTGATTTTCTTGTGACCTACGAATGTCGATCGGGAGCTGGTCGTGAGTCATTAATCGGTTCTTTACCCCATGTAAACTACACGAAGCACGACACACGATGAAGCCAAAACTCGGCCCGATCCCCAAAACAGTCGCACGAGCGAAAAATCGGCTCAAAAAGGGTCAAAAATCGCACAGTGTACGACCGGCCTTAGTGACCCTGTGACACTTTCTTTATTTTAATGGTGTAATGTGCTTTGTTGACCCGTTTGTATGATGTTTATTGATTTTTATCTTGTTTTAATGTTGTGCGGCACTTGGTCGGCTTAGGTTGTTGGAAGGTGCTATAGAAATAAAGTTTGATTGATTGATTGTCAGTGATTCCTGAGACTGAGGATTTAAAGCCGGAACAAAGAGAATGTTTGGTGAATTTTATCAAGGGGACAGACGTTATTGTTCTTCTTCCTACGGGATTTGGGAAAAGCTTAATCTACCAAACAGCAGCGATTGGTTAAATGATAAAAAAAATAACCGCCGACCGTCGAGCGAACGAATCCTAACGCTGCCAGGTCAGATGGTTTCTATGAAGTGAAACCGGTTGATGAGTCGTACGATGTCACCTTCCCATTCCCAGTTGTCCATTTCATTATTATTTGAACAATACAGAAAGTGAGAATAAAGGGATAAGGCTTTTATTTCCAAACACACTCAAAATGTCAGAGGGCGTTTCCATTTTCACTTGCACATTCTGCTCTTGGCATTTACAAAAACGCTCACCAGATCATCGCTTCTCGGGCCTTTCACACCATCTGCCAGATTTCAAAAGTTTTACATTTACTGGACTAAAAGAGACTGAACCGGAAAGTTTCTATCGTAGTCGTTTTACATAGTTATAGTTTTTATGTGTCCACTGAGCTCTGCCGAAAAACGGATCCTCCACAGCCCCGTCAGGTCTCCACGCTGCCCCCTTGTGGTGTGGTCCATCAGCCCCACAGAACAACAACCAAGAGACCGAATCCAGCTGAGCCACATCCTCCACGTTAAAAAAAAAAAAAAAAAAAAAAAAAATCCCTAAAAAC
>NW_026571177.1:15000-22060 GCF_026225935.1 Boleophthalmus pectinirostris | reverse complement strand
GGGGAGCCACAAACACTTCACACACACACACGGCTCAGTGTGAACGAGGCTCAGAAATCCACCACGACTGACACCACGGACCTTTCACACGGACCCTTTCACACGGACCCTTTCACGACCCTTTCACACAATGGACAGAAGTGTCACAGGGTCGAGGAAACGTCACTTCAGGTCAGTGTGTGTGTGTTAATGTGTGTAAGTGTGTGTGTAAGTGTGTAAATGTGTGTGCATTTACACACACATTACACCACACACACACACACACATTTACACACACACACACACACACATTTACACACACGCATTTACACACACTTAACACACACATTTACACACACACTTACACACACATACACACACACTTACACACACACTTACACACATTTACCACACACACACACACACACACATTACACACACACACACACACACTTACACACACACATTTACACACACACACTTACACACACATTTACACACACACTTACACACACTTACACACACACTTACACACACACTTACACACACACTTACACACAAAACCATGACCCTGCAGTTCTTCAAACCTCCATCGACACTTCAGACGATGTGTAAAAGTTTTGTGTTTGTTCTGTTTTTCGATTCTCCGCAGGTGTTTTAAACCTAAATATCGGCTCGTATCGGTGCTGAGATTCTAAATAAACACGATAAAGTGACGATATTTAAATATATGGAACGGTGGGGGCGGGGTCTGCCCAAATATGGATAAAATCGTCACATGTCACGACTCCGCCTCTTCCTGTTCGTCTGTTTGATTGACAGTTCCTTCCTCTGCCTCCTCGCTCGTCTCCTCACGTGCCTCCTTGTTCGTTTCCTCCTCTGTCTCCTCGTTTCCTACCTCCTCAGTCCCTTGGTCCTCCTCTCTCGTTTCCTCAGTTGCCTCCTCAGTTGCTTCCTCAGTTAGCTTCCTCAGTAGCTTCCTTACTTGTTTCCTCCTGTGTGTCCTTGTTTCCTTCCTCCTCAGTCCCTTGGTCCTCATTCCCTCCTTGCGCCTCCTCCACTGTCTCCTCGTTCGTTTCCTTGTTCACCTCCTCTTGTGTTTCCTCCTGTGCCTCCTCATTTCCTTCCTCCTCAGTCTCTTCCACTCCAGGTGCCTCCTCCCTCGTCTCCTCATTCGTCTCCTCATGTCCTTCCTCATTTCCTTCCTCATTTCCGTCCTTGTCTCCTTGCTCTTCTGTTCCGCTCTCCTCTGCCTCCTTGCTCCCTTCATTCACGTCCTCCTCTCCTTCGGTAGTTCCTTGTTTGGTCTCCTCGTCTCCTTCATTAGTTCCTTGTTTGGTCTCCTCGTCTCCTTCGTTGCTTCCTTGCCTCGTCTCCTCATCTCCTTGGTTAGTTCCTTGTTTGGTTTCCTCGTCTCCTCGCTGAAGACCTGAGTCCAGATTTGGAGCCTGAGATGAAAGACTTTCCTTCCTCCCCAAACCTGAAGAAAACAAAGAATTAAACCAAAACTAAACCAGGACTAAACCAGGACTAAACCAGGTCCAAGCCGGTTCTGGACCTGGACTAAACCTGGACTGACCTGCTGGGGTGAGGACCAGAGCCTGAAGAATGTCTGACAGAGAAACGATTCCCACGATTTTGGATTCTTCATCGACGACGACCAACCTGTGAACCTGCAAGAGAGAGAAGACACGTGTGGATCTGGACCAGGACCAGACCAGGACTGGACCAGGACCAGACCAGGACTGGACCAGGACCAGACCAGGACTGGACCAGGACTGAACCAGGACTGGACCAGGACTGGACCAGGACCTGACCTCTGCCTTGACGATGCGGTCCACGATGACCTCCAGAGTCTCGAGCCGGTGACACTTGAGGACCCCTTCGAAGTACTGGGAGCGGTGCTTCAGTGCCTGCGTCACCGTGATGTCCAGGTTGTTGTAGGTCTTCTCCGCCGCCAGGTTCTGCTCCACAAGAACAAAGAACCAACGTAAAGAAAACCCCGAGAAACCGCTCTGTGGGGCTCTCAGGAGAACATCAGAGAACATGTTTAAAGGTCCAAACTGGCTGAACATGTGGACAACACCAAACCAGAGTTAAACCTTGAACACTCTGAGAAGAGACTCTGACATCTGAACACAACATCTGAACATCTGAACATCTGAACATCTGAACATCTGAACATCTGAACATCTGAACATCTCAACATCTCAACATCTGAACATCTGAACATCTGAACATCTGAACATCTCAACATCTCAACATCTCAACATCTCTGAACATCTCTGAACATCTGAACATCTCAACATCTGAACATCTGAACATCTCAACATCTGAACATCTCAACATCTCAACATCTGAACATCTGAACATCTCAACATCTGAACATCTCAACATCTGAACATCTCAACATCTGAACATCTGAACATCTGAACATCTCAACATCTGAACATCTGAACTCTCAACATCTCAACATCTCAACATCTCAACATCATTCAACATCTCAACATCTGAAACATCTGAAACATCTGAACATCTGAACATCTCAACATCTGAACATCTCAACATCTGAACATCTCAACATCTCAACATCTGAACATCTGAACATCTGAACATCTCCACATGTGAACATCTCCACCTCTGAACATCTCCACATCTAACACTCAACATCTGAACATCTCAACATTGAACATCTGAACACTCAACATCTGAACATCTGAACATCTGAACATCTGAACATCTGAACATCTGAACATCTGAACATCTCAACATCTCAACATCTGAACATCTGAACATCTCAAACATCTCAACATCTCAACATCTGAACATCTGAACATCTGAACATCTGAACATCTCAACATCTGAACATCTCAACATCTGAACATCTGAACATCTGAACATCTCAAACATCTCAACATCTGAACATCTGAACATCTCAACATAACATCAACATCTGAACATCTGAACATCAACATCTGAACATCTGAAACATCTGAACATCTGAACATTCAACACTGAACTCTGAACATCTCTGAACATCTTCAACACTCAACATCTGAACATCTGAACATCTCAACATCTGAACATCTCAACATCTGAACATCTGAACATCTCAACATCTCAACATCTCAACATCTCAATTCTACTCACAATGACGTCAAATTTGGAGTAGATGTCCACCACTTTACCTGAAACACAAGAGAACATGTTCAGTCCCGGTCTGAGTCCTGGTCTGGTCCTGGTCCTGGTCTGGTCCTGGTCCTGGTCCAGTCCTGGTCCGGTCCTGGTCTGGTCCGGTCCTGGTCCTGGTCTGATCCTGGTCTGGTCTGGTTCTATTCTGTCCTGGTCCTCCTGGTCTGGTCCTGTCCGTCCTGGTCCTGGTCTGGTCCTGGTCCTGGGTCCTGGTCCCTGGTCCTGGTCCTGTCCTGGCCTGGCTGGTCCAGTCCTGTCCTGGTCCGGTCCAGTCCAGTCCTGGTCCTCCTGGTCCTCCCTGGTCCTGGTCCGGTCCTGTCCAGTACCGCTGTAGTCCACGACGGGGAGGGCGGAGACCCTGCGGTGGTGAAGAGGGACAGGCGGTGTAGGCGGCGTGTCCGGGTGGATGAAGGCGATGTAGTAGGTGCCCAACGAAGCTCCTCCAGACTCTGCTTCATAAAGGACGGCATGGCCAACTCACAACCGACGAACCACACGAAGGAACATGAGAACACGAGAGGACACGGAGGAACACGAGGAGGAACACGAGGAACACGAGGAACACGAGGAACAACAGGAGGAACACGAGGGGGAACCGAGGGAACCAAGAGAGAGGAACAGGAGGAAACACAACAGTAGTAGTAGTAGTGTAGAGTATAGTAGTAGTAGTAGTAGTAGCAAGTAGTAGTAGTAGTAGCAGTAGTAGTAGTAGTAGTAGTAGCAGTAGTAGTAGTAGTAGTAGTAGCAGTAGTAGCAGTAGTAGAGTAGTAGTAGTAGTAGTAGTAGTAGTAGTAGTACAGTAGTAGTAGTATAGTAGTAGTAGTAGCAGTAGCAGTAGTAGTAGTAGCAGTAGTAGTAGCAGTAGTAGTAGTAGTAGTAGTAGTAGCAGTAGCAGAGTAGTAGTAGTAGTAGTAGTAGTAGTAGTAGTAGTAGTAGTAGCAGTAGTAGTAGTAGCAGTAGCAGTAGTAGCATAGTATAGTAGAGTAGTAGTAGTAGTAGCAGAGTAGTAGCAGCAGTAGTAGTAGTAGTAGTAGTAGTAGTAAGTAGTATTATAGTATAGTAGTAGTATAGTAGTAGTAGTAGCTATAGTAGTAGTAGTTAGTAGCAGTAGTAGCCTAGTAGTAGTAGTAGTAGTAGTAGTAGTAGTAGTAGTAGCAGCAGTAGTAGCAGTAGTAGTAGTAGTAGTAGTAGCAGTAGTAGTAGTAGCAGTAGTAGTAGTAGCAGTAGTAGCAGTAGTAGTAGTAGTAGTAGTAGTTAGTAGCAGTAGTATAGTAGTAGTAGTAGTAGTAGTAGCAGTAGTAGTAGTAGTAGTAGTAGTAGGAGTAGTAGAGTAGTAGTAGTAGTAGTAGTAGTAAGTGTAGCTAGTAGTAGTAGAGTAGTAGTAGTAGTATAGTAGTAGTAGTAGTAGTAGTAGTATAGTAGCAGTAGCAGTAGTAGCGTAGTAGTAGTAGTAGTAGTAGTAGTAGTAGTAGTAGTAGCAGTAGTAGAGTATAGTAGTAGTAGTAGTAGTAGTAGTAGTAGTAGTAGCAGTAGTAGTAGTAGTAGTAGTAGTAGCAGTAGTAGTAGCAGTAGCAGTAGCAGTAGTAGTAGTAGTAGTAGTAGTACATGTAGTAGTAGTAGTACAAGTAGTAGTAAGTAGTAGTGCAAGTAGCAGTAGTAGTCAGTAGTAGTAGTAGTAGTTAGTAGTAGTATATAGTAGTAGTTAGTAGTAGTAGTAGTAGTAGTAGTAGTATAGTAGTAGTAGTAGTAGTAGCCATAGTAGTAGTAGTAGTAGCAGTAGTAGCAGCAGAGTAGTAGTAGTAGTATAGTAGCAGTTAGTATAGTAGTAGTAGTAGTAGTAGTAGTAGTAGTAGTAGCAGTAGTATGTAGTAGTAGTATAGTATAGTAGTAGTAGTAGTAGTAGTAGTAGTAGTAGTAGAAGTAGTAAGTAGTAGTAGAGTAGTAGTAATAGAGAAAAGTAGAAAACAGAAATAAGAAAGACAAGCAAAAAAAAAAAAGACCAAAGTAGAAAAAAGTCAGTAAGAAAAAAGAATAAAAGTCAAAAGCCAACAAGAAAAAAAATAAACAGAAGTAGAAAAAAAGAATGTAATAGAAAAAGTAGTAACAAGACAAAAACAACAGATACAAAATAACAAGTAAAAACACAAATCAAAGTATAAAAATAAAGTAAAAAATAGTATAAGTAGAATAAAAAAACAAAAAAAAAAAAGAAAGAGAGAAAAAGCTAGATGAGGGTGGATGGATTCCAACATAGTATCTGAGTGAGGGAGCAGTAGTAGTATAAAGTAGCTAGTAGTAGTAGTAGTAGCAGAGTAGTCGTATAGTAAAGTAGTAGCATAGTAGTAGCTAGTTAAGTAGTAGTAGTACGCAGTCCCGAGTAGTAGTGAGTAGTAGTAGCGTTATAAGTTAGTAGTAGTATCAATTAGTAGTAGCAGTAGGCTACTACCTTAGTCGTAGTTAGTGAGCTGACGTAGTAGGTTAGTGCTGCACAGGTACGGCCCTGATATACTATTATAGCTCATCTAAGTAGTGATAGCCTGATAGATATAGTAGTAGTAGTAGTTAGTAGCAGTAGCTAGTCCACCTATATTAGTAATGAGGTAGTTTTATGTGTAACAGAGTATATGACCTCTCGTATAGTTTCACTTACTCTTAGCACTTCAAGGTGATCGATGGTGAGCCATGACTATTTATATTTAGTAGTGGACTAGGTGAGGAGCGTGTGTATCCTATGACTTGGAGTAGATAATATATGTCAAGCTTGTGCACGTACAGTCAACCGTTTATATAAAGTAGTAGTGAGTAGCTAGCGACTCGTATGCCTACCGCGTTTAGTTGTTATGTAGGTTAGTGCAGTATAGTAGTAGTAAGTAGTAGTAGTAGTCAGTAGTAGGAGAGTAGCAGCAGTAGTAGTAGCATAGTAGTAGTAGCAGAGTAGTAGTAGCCATAGTAGTAGTAGTATAGTAGTAGTAGTATAGCAGTAGCAGTATATAAGTAGTAGTAGTAGTTAAGTAAAGTAGTAGTAGTGTAGCAGGGAGTAGTAGTGAGTAGTAGTAGTAGTAGTAGTAGCCAGTAGTAGTATATAGCAGCAGCAGTAGCAGTGCAGTAAGCAGTAGCAGTAGTAGTAGTAGTAGTAGTAGTAGTAGTAGTAGTAGTAGTATATAGTATAGTAGTAGCAGTTATAGTAGTATATAGTAGTAGTAGTATTAGTAGTAGCGTAGTAGTAGTAGAAGTATAGTTAGTAGTAGTAGTATAGAGCAAGTAGTAGTAGTAGTAGCAGTAGTTATAGTAGCAGTAGTAGTAGTAGTAGTAGTAAGCAGTATAGTAGTAGTAGTAGTAGCAGTTATAGTAGTAGTAGTAGTAGTTGTAGTAGTAGTAGTAGTTAGTAACAGTCAAGTAGCAATAGGTGAGTAGACGTAGTTGTAGCTAGCATAATAACAAGAGTAGTAGCATAGTTAAGTAGTAGTAGTAGTAGTAGTAGTAGCAGTATAGTAGTATAGTAGCTAGTATATAATAGTAGTGTATATCAAACTATCACTACGTCCCAGTAGATGTGGTTTCCAGTTCACTTTAGTGAGTGAGTGAGCTCCAGTGTAGTAGAATAGTAAGCAAATCCGATATAGTAGTAGTAGTAGTAGTAGTAGTAGCAGTAGTAGCAGTAGTAGTGTAGTAGTAGTTGTAGTAGTATAGTAGTAGCAGTAGTAGCAGTATAGTAGTAGCAGTAGTAGTAGTATCATGTATATACTATGCGACGCTCACTATATCAAGTAGTACTTACTTTAAGTCATATTTTCTCCTATGCCTAGCCTAGCTAGTATATAACAATCAAGTAGCCCATAAAAGTCAGTAGTCACTGAGCTCAAGATGACGTAAGTCAGTGAGTGAGTGA
>NW_026571177.1:0-2500 GCF_026225935.1 Boleophthalmus pectinirostris | reverse complement strand
CCAGGACTAAACCAGGACTAAACCAGGACTAAACCAGGTCTAAACCAGGACTAAACCAGGTCTAAACCAGGTCTAAACCAGGACTAAACCAGGACTAAACCAGGACTAAACCAGGTAAACCAGGACTAAAACCAGGTCTAAACCAGGGACTAAACCAGGACTAAACCAGGACTAAACCAGGTCTAAACCAGGACTAAACCAGGACTAAACCAGGACTAAACCAGGACTAAACCAGGTCTAAACCAGGACTAAACCAGGTCTAAACCAGGACTAAACCAGGTCTAAACCAGGTCTAAACCAGGACTAAACCAGGTCTAAACCAGGACTAAACCAGGACTAAACCAGGTCTAAACCAGGACTAAACCAGGTCTAAACCAGGACTAAACCAGGACTAAACCAGGACTTAAACCAGGACTAAACCAGGACTAAACCAGGACCCTAAACCAGGACTAAACCAGGTCTAAACCAGGCCTAAACCAGTACTAAACCAGGACTAAACCAGGACTAAACCAGGACTAAACCAGGACTAAAACCAGGACTAAACCAGGACTAAACCAGGACTAAACCAGGTCTAAACCAGGACTAAACCAGGACTAAACCAGGACTAAACCAGGACTAAACCAGGACTAAACCAGGACTAAACCAGGACTAAACCAGGTCTAAACCAGGACTAAACCAGGACTAAACCAGGACTAAACCAGGTCTAAACCAGGACTAAACCAGGTCTAAACCAGGACTAAACCAGGTCTAAACCAGGACTAAACCAGGACTAAACCAGGTCTAAACCAGGACTAAACCAGGACTAAACCAGGACTAAACCAGGACTAAACCAGGTCTAAACCAGGACTAAACCAGGACTAAACCAGGACTAAACCAGGTCTAAACCAGGACTAAACCAGGTCTAAACCAGGTCTAAACCAGGTCTAAACCAGGACTAAACCAGGACTAAACCAGGACTAAACCAGGTCTAAACCAGGACTAAACCAGGTCTAAACCAGGACTAAACCAGGACTAAACCAGGTCTAAACCAGGACTAAACCAGGTCTAAACCAGGTCTAAACCAGGACTAAAGGACTAAACCAGGACTAAACCAGGTCTAAACCAGGTCTAAACCAGGTCTAAACCAGGACTAAACCAGGACTAAACCAGGTCTAAACAGGTCTAAACAGGACTAAACCAGGACTAAACAAGAACTAAACCAGGACTAAACCAGGTCTAAACCAGGTCTAAACCAGGACTAAACCAGGACTAAACAGAACTAAACCAGGACTAAACCAGGTCTAAACCAGGACTAAACCAGGACTAAAACCAGGTCTAAACCAGGACTAAACCAGGTCTAAACCAGGACTAAACCAGGTCTAAACCAGGACTAAACCAGGACTAAACCAGGTCTAAACCAGGACTAAACCAGGGACTAAACCAGGACTAAACCAGGTCTAAACCAGGACTAAACCAGGACTAAACCAGGACTAAACCAGGTCTAAACCAGGACTAAACCAGGTCTAAAAAAGGACTAAACCAGGTCTAAAAAAGGACTAAACCAGGTCTAAAAAAGGACTAAACCAGGTCTAAATCAGGACTAAACCAGGGCTAAATATGGACTAAACCAGGATTAAACAAGAACTAAACCAGGACTAAACCAGGTCTAAATAAGAACTAAACCAGGTTTAAACCAGGTCTAACCAGGTCTAACCAGGACTAAACAGAACTAAACCAGGTCTAAAAAAGGACTAAACCAGGACTAAACAAGAACTAAACCAGGACTAAACCAGGTCTAAACCAGGACTAAACAAGAACTAAACCAGGACTAAACAAGAACTAAACCAGGTCTAAACCAGGGCTGGACCAGGTCTGTGTGGGCCTCTTCCTTGGCTGGTGGGATGTGGCGCGCCCTGGTGGACACAGGTGGAACAACAGGTGAAAGTTTTTTTGTTTTATTTTATTTTTTGAAGAACAGGAAGTGCGGGCGATTCACACAGGACCTTTCACAATAAGAGCGCGGCCCGTCACAGAGTCTGAGGAGGAAAGAGTCAAAATAAAAGCAGCAAATGTTCTTTTAAGTTTATTTCAAATGACAAAAGCCGCACAGAGCGGACGACAGAAACAGCCCTTCACCCAGAAGAACAACAGGAGACGAGGAGATGAGGAGAGGAGGAGAGGAGACAAGGAGAGAGGAGAGGAGGAAACGAAGAGGTAAGAAGAGAGGCTCAAAACACTTCATCCACAGTGTGATGTCATCAGGTGGTAGGAGACACATTTGTTTAATCATTGAATCAGGAATGGACCAGGACTAGTCTCCTGCCTCCTCGTCTCCTGCCTCCTCGTCTCCTGTCTCCTCGTCTCCTGCCTCCTCGTCTCCTGTCTCCTCGTCTCCTCGTCCTGGTCTTTGTAAACAGCCCTTCTTCATCTTCTTCATCTTCTTCATCTTTGTTTCTTAAATGATCTAAATTGTCTAAACTTCACAAACTCCAGGAACCTGCAGGAGAAAAACCCCAGAGAC
>NW_026571176.1:0-3000 GCF_026225935.1 Boleophthalmus pectinirostris | reverse complement strand
TGAAGGACACACATGTTCTAGTGAAGGACACACATGTTCTAAATGAAGGACACACATGTTCTAGTGAAGGACACACATGTTCTAGTGAAGGACACACATGTTCTAGTGAAGGACACACATGTTCTAGTGAAGGACACACATGTTCTAATGAAGGACACACATGTTCTAGTGAAGGACACACATGTTCTAGTGAAGGACACACATGTTCTACTGAAGGACACACATGTTCTAGTGAAGGACACACATGTTCTAGTGAAGGACACACATGTTCTCCTGAAGAACACTGAGTTATTATTAAATTTAATTAATATTATATTGATCTGCTCAGAGCATCAAACCAGAGAAGGAGTGGAGCCTGAAGACCATGAAGATCTACATCGGCATCAGGAAAAAACTCAAGGCCCCCACCAGGTAAAGTCCTGATCCTAGACCTATGTAGACCTGGTTTAGTCCTGGTGTAGACCTCGTGGAGTGCTGGCTAGGACCAGATTAAGACCTAGTTCAAACGTGTTTTGGACACCGTTTAGATCTGGTTTAGACCTGGTTAAGAGCGGGTTAGGAACTAGTTTAAACCTGTTTTTAGCACCTAGTTTAGACCTGTTTTAGACTTGGTTAAGTTTAAGTTTAAACCTGGTTTGGACATAGTTTAGACCTTGTTGAGACCTGATTGAGACCTGTTTCAGTCCTGCTTTAGACCTGCTTTAAACCTGTTTTAGTCCTGTTTCAGTCCTATTTTAGTTCTGCTTTAAATCTGTTTTAGAACTGTTTCAGTCCTGGTTTAGACCTGCTTTAGTCCTGTTTCAGTCCTGCTTTAGACCTGTTTTAGACCTGCTTTATACCTGCTTTAGTCCTGCTTTAGTCCTGTTTTAGAGCTGCTTTAGTCCTGTTTCAGTCCTACTTTAATTCTGCTTTAAATCTGTTTTAGAACTGTTTCAATCGTGCTTTAGTCCAGCTGTAGGCCTGTTTTAGACTTGTTTCAGTTCTGCTTTAGACGTATCTTAGTCCTGCTGTAGACCTGCTTTAGTCCTGGTTTAGACCTGATTTAGAACTGTTTCAATCCTGCTTTAGTCCTGCTGTAGACCTGTTTTAGACTTGTTTCAGTTCTGCTTTAGACGTATCTTAGTCCTGCTGTAGACCTGTTTTAGACCTACTTTAGTCCTACTTTAGACCTGTGACCAAATATTCTGTTGTCTTTTCGTTGTAGATGGGGCTTCACAGTGATCTCACACAAACACCAGCTGTGAGTTTATTCGTTTATTCTTAGAGTAAATACAGTTTTTATTTAGTTTTTGTGATATAACTCCTTTATTCTCTCCTCTAAACACGAGCAGGTTCCTGTGCTGCAGCGGGGAGGCGGAGCTGTGGGGCTGGATCACCTGTTTCCTCAAAGCTCAGGTCGGAGAAACCACAAAGTTAAACAAGTTCCAGAGGTTAAACTTGCAGTCCCCTGTCAGTCCACCAGGGCGCGCTCATATAGATTGTATTGTGTGTTTTTCTTGTAGAACGATGAAGCGCCCCCTGCCATCCTGCGCAGACACTCGTCCTCTGACATCTCCAAGCAGAAGTTCGGGACGATGCCTCTGGTCCCCATCAGAGGAGACGAGAGCAACAACAGCATGCTCTCAGCCAATCAGACGCTGGTATGTGCTCAGGGGGCGGGGCTTAGCATTTAACTTTTTAATTTTTCTTATTTTAATAACTTATCATCTGATGGACCCAGAAGTACAATATAAAAAAACTTTCTCCTAATTCGATCTTCTTGTTTTTCTTTAGAGAAAACTGCACGACAGAAGGACCCTGTCCATGTACTTTGTAAGTCTGTTTTGATGATGATGTTTTCTCTTATGTTTTATCTATATCTGTGGGATCAATATCAGACAGAGAGTATTTGTGTGGTGTGGCTCAGTGGTAAGGGTCGTTCACACCAAAGCGTCAAAGCGTCCAGTTTCTATGTAAAGTCTATGTGGATATGCGACTAGAGCGTCCTGCGTTTTTGCGGTGCGTCTTTGGCGTCAGCGCGACGCGAATCTGGCGTCAACGCAGCGCGTCTTGAGCGTTTTTCGCATCGACGCTCTAGACGCGCGTCCAAGGCGTCAGCGTCAGAAGTTGAAAATGCTGAACTTTTTGCGTCAGACGCGCCGCGTCAACCAATCAGGGACGAGTATCCAGTGACGCAGCAACGTTATTATCAGGAAGAAAAACCCGAGAACCAGAGCGAGAACCACAAACATGAGCGGAGCATGAATATATACACCACAATCACCGAGACAATCGCGAGGATTACACCAGGACCGGACCAGGACTAAACCAGGACTAAACTGAGACTAGACCGGGACTAAACAAGGACTAGACCGGGAGTAGACCGAGACTAAACCGGGACTAGACCGGAACTAAACCAGGACTGATCCAGTGTCATTAGCGGAGTATAAATATATTCACTCTCCAGTCGTCGACCCGATCTCCTCCGCTGATGGTTTTACGTTATAAAAACACTAAAGTCTCTCTCAGTCTGGTCTGACATCGTTTCAGGAAAAGACCGGGACCGGGCTCTTGTTTCCAAGGCAACGGACGCGCGTCAAGTATTTTTCTCCCGTTCATGTTTATGTTTATACTCACCACCATGTCTTTTATGACAGCAGATGCCCATGGAGCATAATCATGAGAGCTGTCACCATAAGGACAGTCAAAGCAGCGTTTAACATCATAACCATGGTTCAGAATCATCCTAAGCATAACCTCATCTTTTAAAGCATACTGAAGAGCCGAGGGGAAGTGTGTTGTGTTTACTCTCGAGTAGTAGTTCACATTCGCCCCAAACTTTAACAAAATGTTGATCATTTCATAGTTGCCCTGTCGGAGAGCCAGTTGTAAGCAGTTGACTGGATCCTGGTTTACCATAGCTCCAGCCTCAAGCAGCAGGCGACTGCACTGGAGGTCACTGTTGGACACGGCAAAGAAGAGAGCAGACCTTCGTTCGTCGTCATAGTTGCGGCGAACTCG
>NW_026571175.1:38938072-38947557 GCF_026225935.1 Boleophthalmus pectinirostris | reverse complement strand
TTTAGTTTTTCTGGTTCTGTTTTTCTTTCTCTCTGACCTGTTGTTTATTTGTTTATTGTCCATTTTGTGTATCGGCGTTGCTTCAGAGCGTTGTGAATGTGTCTGTCTTCTTCCGGTTTGTCTTCTTCATCTGTTATAATGTTATAAAGTCCACCTATCATATTCAGCCACTAGGAGGGCGCAATAGAGCTGAAACCTATTTGCTACCACCACATGGAATAATACATGTAGGGCACGTGGCGAAAGCTAAGCTAATCCAGATCCACAAAGGCTGATTCCACCTTCCATCGTACAATGTCTACAGAACGGTCGTGAGTTTTAAGCAGAACACACGACGAATCGCCCCCAACTCTCCTATACTTTCAATTCACTTGGTTCCACAATTCAACTCTATGGGTATAACCTCTAATCTGACTTCACAGGAGTCAGGTACAAATTACTTACGTTATTATAAAATTATTAACAATTAAAATACTCACCTTTAAAATATATATATACATATATACACATATACATACATACATATATATATATATATATATATATATATATATATATATATTAATTATTATTATTATTTTTTCCTTATTATTTTCTGGTCGACTGTGTGACACATACTGTAGCTCTCCTCCTGAGGAAAACAAACATATTTACAGCGATTATTTTCTCGTGTGCCTTAACCTGAAGAAGACCGGAATACCAGTCGAAACATCATTTGCAGGCACACCTTTTTTACCCTTTTAATTTTATTCCTCTTTCTTTTATCTATTCGTTTTATTTTATTTTTTTCTTTTGGTCCTTCAAAATTAAAAATACAATTTCTGACAGCAATCTCACACTATTCTTAGCTTTCATGTGGATGGTTTGAAGTTGGTCAAAGGGGCCAAAGCAGGGGCCAAAAAGGTAAAAATTGGTCTATGACCATATTTAGGACTCCACACCATTCACATGAAAGCTCTGGATAGTTTAAGATTGTTGTCAGAAATGGTCATTCTCTCAAATATTCAGGTTCAACAGTTAGTTTGTAAATATGTGCTTGGAGTAAATAGATCTTGGACCTGAAAAATTGAAAAAACAAAATTGAGCGGCAACCAAATTTGAGATTTTGGAGGCCCCTAACGCCCCTAATAAAGATACCCAATATTTGACAACAGATTTAGAACCTATGACCCAGAATCTAAACTAATACCAATTTTCAGCTTCCTAGCGAGCTATATTTTTTTATGAAGTTATGGTCTCTATGTTTTGCTTATAAATGAAGGTTTCCGAAAAAGTGGGAATGGACCCAAAACTTCAGTGGGCCTGATTTCATATGGACAGACCCATATATAAGAACACGGGGTTAGGGGTTAGCCCAGCACCCTAGTGTTTATACAGTAAACAGACAGACTCCAGGTTTGATTTCAAAATAAACTTTATTAATCACCAGAATCATATTGTACACACTGACCTCGGACCTCTGACCGTTTTAAATACATTTTTCTTATCTGTTTATTTATTACATAAAACTTTATTTTTGTTTTTCTCTATAGTGTCATTCTTTTAAAATAAAGCACCATCTGAAGAGGGATTGTGATTGATCCGTTGTGGGATGTGTTCTGTGATTGCCCAGTTTTATACACAGTGTTCTGAAATTGCACAGTTACAGTGTGGTCTTCTGAGATTGGCCAGCTGACTGCATGGGGCTCTGTGATTGGTTGGTGCAGTGGAAACGGAATCTGAGGAAGTGGACTTTTGGTTTGATGTGGAAATCAGCAGGAATCCTCCAGTTCCACATTTTCTGAACCTGACAACACCAAAATAAGATTAGTGTTTTACTCCAGATGCCCTCCCTCAAACCCTCTGTATTTACTCAAACTTAGAACTGGCTAAAGTGGCTCCTAGGAGGAATCAAACCACTGGCCACACCCTTGGACAATCCACGGGTTAGGGTACATTTAGTCTATGTTAGCGTTAGTGTTAGGGTCTAGGCACGGTCTGGGGATCTTCATATCATGAGCAGTTAGGGTTAGGGTAGGGGTTAGTGTAAGGTTAGGGTCTTTTCTTTGTGTGACTCACCTTCAGGACCCTGAGAGTAGTATGATTCTGTGGCTGGACCTCGGTCTGGACCTGAGGAGAGCAAGAACCAGATCGACCAGAACAAACACTATAAATCTATTTTTTACAGGTCTGTATTCATAGGGTTAGGTTTAGAATAGGGTTAAAATTACTAACTGAAGAGGACTCTTACCATCTACAGAGAACTGGGGCTTTTACAAACACTTTAATTCTAATGTTACTTACATAGTTCTGTACTAACTGGCCCGTTACCCCAGATTACAATGCCCAGTTACCTCAGTCATTATCGCTACATTAGCTTTATTACATCTTTATGAGTTTTTGCACCATTGTGGTAACATGAATAAACAGGGATGTGAAAACCCTTATTTTTTCCTTAGGGTTAGGGTCAGGGTTTGACCCTCCTCCAGTCGTCCCATATGTGTGTGGCACAAACATACACTTTACTGCTGCTTGGGTTTCGGGTTAGGGTTAGGCTGAACAATCTCCATCACAGCACCAGGGTTAGGGTTAAACTCCACAGTCAAAGATCCGCTGTGACTGTACATACAGCAGACGTACATACAGCAGACGTACATAGAGCAGACGTACATAGAGCAGACGTACATACAGCAGACATACATACAGCAGACGTACATAGAGCAGACGTACATACATACATACATACAGCAGACATACATACAGCAGACGTACATACAGCAGACGTACATAGAGACGTACATACAGCAGACATACATACATAGCAGACATACATACAGCAGACGTACATAGAGCAGTACATAGTACATAGAGCAGACGTACATACAGCAGACATAGCAGACATACATAGAGACACATAGAGACGTACATAGAGCAGACAGTACATACAGCAGCATACATACATACATACAGCAGAGTACATACATACATACATAGAGACAGCAGACGTACATACAGCAGACGTACATACAGACGTACATAGCAGACATACATACAGCAGACGTACATACAGCAGACAGAGCAGACATACAGCAGACATACATACAGCAGACGTACATAGAGCAGACATACAGCAGACATACATACAGCAGACATACATACATACAGCAGACGTACATACATACATACAGCAGACGTACATACAGCAGACGTACATAGAGCAGACGTACATAGAGCAGACGTACATACAGCAGTACATAGACATACATACATACAGCAGACGTACATACAGCAGACGTACATAGAGCAGACGTACATACAGCAGACATACATACAGCAGACGTACATACAGCAGACGTACATACATACATAGCAGACGTACATACAGAGCAGACGTACATAGAGCAGACGTACATAGAGCAGACGTACATACAGCAGACGTACATACAGCAGACGTACATACAGCAGAAGTACATAGAGCAGACGTACATACAGCAGACGTACATACAGCAGACGTACATAGAGCAGACGTACATAGAGCAGACGTACATACAGCAGACGTACATAGAGCAGACGTACATACAGCAGACGTACATACAGCAGACATACATACAGCAGACGTACATACAGCAGACGTACATAGGGCAGACGTACATAGGGCAGACGTACATACAGCAGACGTACATAGAGCAGACGTACATAGAGCAGACGTACATACAGCAGACATACATACAGCAGACGTACATACAGCAGACATACATACAGCAGACGTACATACAGCAGACATACATACAGCAGACGTACATACAGCAGACGTACATAGAGCAGAAGTACATAGAGCAGACGTACATACAGCAGACGTACATACAGCAGACGTACATACAGCAGACGTACATACAGCAGACGTACATAGAGCAGACGTACATAGAGCAGACGTACATAGAGCAGACGTACATACAGCAGACGTACATAGAGCAGACGTACATACAGCAGAGTACATAGAGCAGACGTACATACAGCAGACGTACATAGAGCAGACGTACATACAGCAGAAGTACATAGAGCAGACGTACATACAGCAGACGTACATAGAGCAGACGTACATACAGCAGACGTACATACAGCAGAAGTACATAGAGCAGACGTACATAGAGCAGACGTACATACAGCAGACATACATACAGCAGACGTACATAGAGCAGACGTACATACAGCAGACGTACATACAGCAGACGTACATACAGCAGACGTACATACAGCAGACGTACATACAGCAGACGTACATACAGCAGACGTACATACAGCAGACGTACATACAGCAGACGTACATAGAGCAGACGTACATACAGCAGACGTACATACAGCAGACATACATACAGCAGACGTACATACAGCAGACGTACATACAGCAGACGTACATAGAGCAGACGTACATAGAGCTTAGGGACTCACCAGGCTGTGTGTTTGTGAGGGGCACATCAGTTACAGCTGCTGCTCCTGAAACAACGAGGGGAGCGTCACCTCTGCTCAGCTCCTCTGACCCTCTCCTCTGACCCTCTCCTCTGACCCTCTCCTCTGACCTCTCTGACCCTCTCCTCTGACCCTCTCCTCTGACCCTCTCCTCTGACCCTCCCCTCTGACCCTCTCCTCTGACCCTCTCCTCTGACCCTCCCATCTGACCCTCTCCTCTGACCCTCTCCTCTGACCCTCTCCTCTGACCCTCCCTCTGACCCTCTCCTCTGACCCTCTCCTCTCTCTGACCCTCTCTGACCCTCTCCTCTGACCTCTCCTCTGACCCTCCCTCTGACCCTCCCCTCTGACCCTCTCCTCTGACCCTCCCCTCTGACCCTCCCCTCTGACCCTCTCCTCTGACCCTCCCCTCTGCTCCTTTGCTGCATTTCTTTGTTCATATATTCAATAGTATTGAGTATTCTGTAGAATAACTTCAGTTCAATGCATAATTTTTGTGTTAAATTGTTATAATATGATTAATGATTGTGTTAACTGACTGAATAAAATAAACTAACTAAGTAACAATATCCAGCCTTGGGATTAAACTCAATCTATACACATCTTATTTTATTTATAAAGAAGCAAAGCAAAGGCTTCTGTTTCCATGATGGGAATGTACCTGAGTCTGTAGCTGTCTCTGTCGCCATGGTAACCAGCTCTGTCTGAGCGAACACACCTGAAATGAAAAGAAATGAAAATGTATATAACAGTGACACTCCTGCTTCTGTCCCACTGTTCCACTAGGGGGCATCATCTTCATGACAGATAGAAGACCATAGTTCCAGGTGAGTGTGTGTGTTTGTAGTCCGTCGTCATGGAGATAAGTTGTTTAGTCAGCTGATAGCAGTGATGTAAACAGAACAGTAACATGTGCTGGGGTCTTCTGGGATGTTGTTTTGACTGTTTCTTTTTAGCCTATGTATCTGTGTTCATTTTTACCTGTTGAAACCAGATGAGTGGCGTGATCCACTGATTCTGTGTGAAGAAGCACTTGGGATGGCTCTGAGAGAGAGATGCACAGTGAAATGTTTTTATATATTTTGTAGAATTGGTTAGGGTTAATATAGCTGGATAGCCATTCTGAATAAGATGTTACAAGAAGTACAGGTGAGTACAGTGTTACCTGTGGCATCTGGTCCCAGACCCAGTCCTGAGGCTGAAACAGAGAAACAGACTTCAGTCCACACTTGTTTGGGTTTAATAATTTAATATTTGGGTCAGGGGTGCACAGTTAAATAGAATGTGCTAAGTACCTGTGAGCTCAAATGGGAAACTGGTAACCACATCCATGTTTCCTGAATCAGAAATGAAAAAACATGAACCAGTGAATCATGAACCAATCAGAGCACAGCAGAGAGAAGCCAACTGGACTTTACCGTTTACATCATGTGAGCCAATGACATCATGTGTCCGGACTTCAGGGACCTGCTGTGTTACTGAAAGAATCACAAACAAACTGTTCCAGATTCACTTCACTAAACCCTTAACAGAAATATGAAGTAAAAGTGTTTTCACCGCTCTGGGAGATCACTGTCAGTCGACCATTTCCTGGGAGAACAGAACATCTTTAATACCATACAGGTTAATGCTAAAAAAGACTGTAAAAGAGGACTAGACCAGGGTTAAAACAGGACTAAACCAGGACTAACCCAGAACTGACCGTTGTAGTCTGGAGAGTCTGGTGAGTCAGGTCCATCTGTGACAGTCAGTGGTTTGAGAGCTTGTTGAGTTTTCAATGCAGTTTAAATCACATTTAATAACGATTTAAATAATGGAAGAATAGACCTGGAGGGGCGGGGACAGCCGAGCTCACTGCTGATTGGCCGAGGGCAGGCAGAGAGGCGTGGTCAGGTCCTGCAAAAAAATGATCAGGTTGGACTGACTAAATAATAAACATACAAATTTCTTCTATGTCACAAGTGTTGTGTCTGCTAAGGTTTGCAACACTGTCCCAATCCTATCCCGAACCCTGACCACGATACTTTTCAGCCACCACCCCATTGGGTGAAATTTGTAGTGAACTAGTTTTCCACTGGTACGACTAGTAGGCAATAGTGTTGACATTCAAACACACCCTAAATTAATCGGCCTGTGCATATTCCCATTTCAGAAATGACATCTTAAGGTCATTGTTATTGTTATGCCTAAAATAAATTAAAATACATCTGTGATTTAGTGTGGGGTCAGCCTGACAAAATACAACTCTGGTGATATTAAAGTTTTACTAAAACAAGATCTGACACATATTTCAAAACACATTTTCATGAGGAGCTGGGTGGCATGGTTGGGGAGGGGGTCAAAACAAATTATTTAAACTCTTTTGCTGACTTCCTGAGAACAACTAAACCTTAAACCATAAGAATCCTACGACCCTAAGAATCAGGATTTGCAAAGCTCTCACCCATAGACTGTATATATAAATTGATTTAGTCAACCTGCTAGCTGCTACTTCTCAAATAGGAAATAGACTCTGTTTCCAATTGAGTTTATGTTGGAAAATTGTCTCTCTGTAATTGATGCATTGAGCCTCGTCATTTTTGTCTACATGATTCATATTGTTTAATTAGCTATTTTAGTGTAAATAAAGTCCTATTCCTAATTTGGACCTCTATGGTCTCACCTGAATCCAAAGCAGGACCAGGATCTGGCGCCAATGTCCCAGCTGGAGAGTCCACTGGAACCACATGAACCAAGGTTAGAACAGGACATCATTAAGCCTTTTCTTACAGACGCCTTTACAGTATTTTCATAAATATATACTGATGGAGTCTGCATATAGAGCTGTTCATCTGCTTCAGTTAGTCTGTTTAAAATCCATATTTGACCCATTTCATTGCAGCTGGGAAACCATCAGCAACAGTGGGCCACTCTCGTGTAGCACTCAGCCCACAAAGCCCCTCTGCACAGAAAGGAACTAAACCATAACCCAAACCGGGGGCCTTGAGGGGAGGGTTCCAGCACAGTTACAAATTCAACTGAAATATTGCTGTGCTTCTTTGTAGTAGAAGCTATAGCATCACACCTGTTTGAGACACTGGGGGTTTGGCGGTCAAGTCAGGTCCAAATGGGTCAGAACCTCCTGAAACAGATCCAAACCAATCATGAACTTACACCGATAGAAAGTGATATCATTTCTTATTAAAGAATCTTGATAGGTATTTTGACAGCATGCTCCCCGCAGCACATAATAATAGTAGCTTAATAACAACAGTAATATAAAATAATCAAAGTTGTGAACTTTGACCCCGGGACTGACCCATGAGGCTGAGTAGAAAGTCATGAGAGGCCAGATCTGGACCAGGCCCGGGATCCGAACCTGCAACAAAACAGCTTTAAATTTACTCAGGGCAGTCAATCAGAAACCAACAAATAAAACAGATGCTCACTCATGACTGGTCTGTTATCAGCTGCTCCTCCATTCAGGAACTTCTGTCCATTTCCTGAGAAATAAAAATATTGTTGGCAGCAGTGTTGTAGTGGTTATGATTACTTAATATATTTACCATTGGAGTCAGAGTCCACACCATCAAACCCTGAAACAAATCCATACTGTAATTTTCATCACAGTTAAAGCTGAGAGAAATGAACCAATAGCAGCTCACCACTGGGGTCGGGGGCGGGGCCTGGAGCTTCTGCAAACACAGGTCTTTATTAACTGAGCTCACACTAAACCTAACTTCATAATCAGGCCCAACTACCTGTGGGAGAGATTGGGTCAGGACCTGGCTCTGACAAAGACACAACAGAGCCTCCTTCTGAACCAGATGCTGAACCACCAGGACCCCCAGAACCAGGGCCTCCAATCCCAGGACCTCCAGAAGACCCAGTGCCTCCTGATGACCCAGGACCTCCAGAAGATCCAGGACCTACAGACCCCAGACCTCCAGACCCAGGACCTTCTGACCCCAGACCTCCAGACCCAGAAACTCCAGACCCAGGACCTCCTGCAGATGCAACAGAACCAGCCACTGGACCAGTAACAGAACCAAGGCTGTGCCCACTCTCTGCAGCAGAGGAACCAGCAGGACCTGGGGTGGAGGAACAAGGTGAGACACAAAATGTGGTTCTGAAAGAGACCAGGGTCTGGGTGGAAGTGGGATCAGTGGGGTTGGATATTTGTAGTGACAGAACAGCAGTGACACTGATCTATATGTTAAAATGTTAATATAGACAGTGTAATATCACCTGTGCCTTTGGAGGGTGCTGCAGTTGAATGCTGACCAATCAGGATCCCTGAGGAAGAGAGGGGAGGAGTCACTGACATCACCTTCTGTTCGACCCCTTACCTATGGTCATGAGCTCTGGGTAATGATCGAAAGGACGAGATAGCGACTACATGTGGCCGAAAAGAGTTTCCTCCGCAGGGTGGCCGGGCGCTCTCTTAGAGATAGAGTGAGGAGCTCAGTCACACAGGAGGAGCTCGGAGTAGAGCCGCTGCTTCTCCATGTGGAGAGGAGCGGATGAGGGGAGGGCATCCTCCTGGGTGTCTCCCTCGGGAGGTGTCTATGTCTCACCCCGCCCCGGGGAAGACCCAGGACACACTGGAGGGACTATGTCTCTGGACTTGACTGGGAACAACAGGGTTAGGATCAGGCTTGGGCTTGGGCTTTAGGGTCAGGGTCAGGGTCAGGGTTAGGGTCAAGCTTGGGCTTTAAGGTTAGGGTTAGGGTTAGTTCTTCTTAAGCTCATCTGTGTTTCAGTGACATTTAGACACTAAATCCACTTTGAGGCCAGTAATTTTAATTCTCTGAGATCTGCTTCATGACACAGACTCACCTTTAAATTAGATTTAGTTTAGAATTATTTTAAAAATCAGTTTATGTCCATTTAAGTAGTTTAGACATTAAAAAAAAAAACATACATTTTCAAGTTTAATAAATTTTATCAAAGTTTTATGTTGATTTAGTCTCACCCTGAGTCTGGTCCTTGGACTGATCTTCATCTGAAACACAACCAGACCAATGTTAGACCTCCCACTCCCCAGACACCTCCCTAGA
>NW_026571175.1:38908072-38933072 GCF_026225935.1 Boleophthalmus pectinirostris | reverse complement strand
TCAGGAGTCCCCCGAGCCAGCAAGGCCCGATAGGACTCCTTCTTCAGCCTGATGGCATTCCTTACTTTTGGTGTCCACCACCAGGTTTGAGGATTGCTGCCACGACAGGCACCACAGACCTTATGCCAACAGCTACGAGCCGCTGCATCGACAATAGAGGCCGAGAATGAAGCCCACTCAGACTCCATGTCCCCAGCCTCCCCCGGAATCTGGGAGAAGTCCTCCCGGAGGTGTGTGTTGAAAGCCCCCCTGACAGAGGCTCCGCCAGACGTTCCCAACAGACCATCACTACACACTTGGGCCTGCCAGGTCTTTCCGGCTTCCTCCTCCGCCAGCGAACCCAACTCACAACCAGGTGGTGATCAGTTGACAGCTCAGCTCCTCTCTTCACCCGAGTGTCCAAGACACACGGCCGGAGATCTGATGACACGACTACAAAGTCGATCATCGACCTCTGGCCTAGGGCATCCTGATGCCACGTGCACTTATGGACACCCTTGTGCTCGAACAAACTGACTAGCACAGATGTTCAATAACAGAACACCACTCGGGTTCAGATCAGGGAGGCTGTTCCTCCCAAACACGCCTCTTCAAGTGTCACTGTTATTGCCCACATGGGTGTTGAAGTCCCCCAGTACAACAACGGAGTCTCCCGGTTGGTGTACTGTCCAGTACCCCTCCCAGGGACTCCAAGAAGGTTGGGTACTCTGCACTGCTGTTCGGCTCCACAGTGAGAGACCTGTCCCCGACCCGAAGGCGCAGGGATGTGACCCTCTCATTCACCGGGGTGAACTCCAACACACAGTGGCTGAGCTGTGGGGCAATGAGCCCACACCAGCTTGCCGCCGCTCCCCACGGCCAATGCTAGAGAAATTGAGAGTCCAGCCCCTCTCAAGGAGTTGGGTTCCAGAGCCCAAACTGTGCGTGGAGGTGAGGCTGACTATATTTAGTTGGTAACGCTCAACATCCCACACAAGCTCAGGCTCCTTCCCCCCCAGCGAGGTGACATTCCATGTCCCCAGAGCCACAGTCTCCATGTCCAGAGATCCGATCGCTGAGGTCCCTGACGTCGACTGCTGCCCAGATCTCTCTGCACTGGCCCCATATGGTGGTGGGCCCACGTGAGGACGAGAAGGCCCGGCCACCAGGCGCTCACTGGTGAGCAACCACCTCAGGCCTGGCTCCAGGGTGGGGCCCCAGTAACACCGATACAGGCAACGTCACTGACCTCTGAATGGGAATCATCATATAGGGCTTCTGAATCACTCTTCGTTTGACCCGTCCCCCAGGACCTGTTTGCCTTGGGTGACCCTACCAGGGGCGTGAAGCCCCAGACAACATAGCTCCCGGGATCATTCGGGCACTCAAACCCCTCCACCATGATAAGGTGGCAGTTCAGGGAGGGGACTTCATACTTTTTGCAAATCATTATTCAGTTGTGACATTATCCTATTCCATAAACATAAAACATAAAATTTTACTTTTTATATATCATATGTATACATATAAATATAAGAATGTTATAAAAAATATAATTCTTTGTTTGTGCACTCATCAGGTCCCAATCAGCCCAAAGAACAAAGAGAAATCAATAAAGCACAACAGCTCGGGTCTTAGGAGGTTAAGCAGTAAAATGCATTTTATTAAAATGAAAGCCAATGTTTTTTACAGCGTGGAATAATTTTTCATCCTTATGTAACCGTATTGAACTAAATGTTTGGGGGTTTTTTGGTTTTCCAGTATAACATTTTTAATCACTTTTATTGAATTACTACAGCCATTCATATGGTCATGGTCACATTTTTCTATAGCGCTTTTCCACCTTCAAGGCTCAAAGCGCTTTACAACAAGGAACCACTCACCCATTCACACACCAGTGTATGCAGACACTGTGGGCAAGGTGGGTTAAGTGTCTTGCCCAAGGACACAGCAACAGCATGCATCTGTGGGAGCTGGAATCACATCAGCAACCTGTGGGTCAGTGGATCTGATGCTCAACCTTTCACAATTAGAATAACTGAGCTGTCCATTCATTGTATCTGTTATATTTTGCTAAATAGATTTAAATTATTAATGAAAAAGTTAGTAAGATAATTGACCATTTTTACTGTATTTTTCTTGAACAGTGCAGTTTGAAGCATTTCACTAAACAGATTTAGTGCAGAGATTTTGTATTTTTCCCAGAATAAATCCAGCGAAGTGCCTTAATTCTAGAGATGATCTTTGCAGTATAACTGATGGTCCAATCTTCAGTACTTCGACTTTTCTTCTAAAATGATTTATTATTATTATTATTATTTTATTATTATTATTATTATTATATTAATTAACTTATTTATTAATCATTTACGATTATTAATACCAATAAGAAATAATGAGACTCTACAGAGGCTAGATGCCTCTAGATATATAGAATATACTTCTCAGGAGAGTTGGGGCTCCCTGTGTTAGTGTGGCAGAGTGGTTATCCTGTTCTCCCTGTCACCAGGAGGTTGTGGGTTAGACTCCTGTTGTCTCTGAGTGAAGTGTACATGTGCTTCTTAGTTACTGTTCCAGTATGGGACTCTTTAGTTTTAGCTCCAGTGGCTCCGTTTTGTCTGTGCAGTTTAGGTCTCAGGTGAGTCCCTACCTGTGTGGTCTGGGCCAATCAGAGCAGAGTGTTCCAGGAAGTGCCCTGTGCCCCTGTGTGTGTGTGTGTGTGTGTGTGTGTGTGTGTGTGTGTGTGTGTGTATGCGTATGCGTGTGTGTGTGTGTGTGTGTGTTTGTGTGTGTGTGTGTGTATCTGTGTGTGGCTCTGGTTTCTTGGGATCGTTCCACTTCACAGACACAGCTCAAGCACCTGAAACCTGTGTGACCCCGAGCTTCACCTGGATCGACCCCGTGAACATATTTCACTATCTCAACTTCTGCTCTTCTGGAATAAACAACTGTCAGTTGTTCTGGTGCAGTTCATCTGATGACTGAAATGGTTTAAAAACCCAGAGGAGCTTCATGGATTAAACTGGCTGACCCGAACCTGAACCTGTCAGCTCCAAGGAGGGAATCTGTGAAAAAGGGTCAGGAGAATCTGCAAATAAAAACTCTGATCAAACCAAACCTGTCCTCATTTATACTGGCAATTTAAGTTTTTATGAACATAAGCACATGTGTGAGGCCTGAACACGTGTGAGGCCCGAACACACGTGTGAGGCCCGAACACACGTGTGAGGCCCGAACACACGTGTGAGGCCCAAACACGTGTGAGGCCTGAATACGTGTGAGGCCAGAACACGTGTGAGGCCCGAACACACATGTGAGGCCCGAACACACGTGTGAAACCTGAACACACGTGTGAGGCCTGAACACGTGTGAAACCTGAACACATGTGAGGCCTGAACACGTGTGAAACCTGAACACACATGTGAGGCCTGAACACGTGTGAAACCTGAACACATGTGAGGCCTGAACATGTGTGAAACCTGAACACATGTGAGGCCTGAACACATGTGTGAGGCCTGAATACGTGTGAAACCTGAACACACGTGTGAGGCCTGAACACACATGTGAAACCTGAACACGTGTGAAACCTGAACACATGTGAGGCCTGAACACATGTGTGAGGCCTGAATACGTGTGAAACCTGAACACACGTATGAGGCCTGAACACATGTGTGAGGCCTGAACACGTGTGAAACCTGAACACATGTGTGAGGCCCGAACACATGTGTGAAACTTGAACACACGTGTGAGGCCTGAACATGTGTGAGGCCTGAACACATGTGTGAAACTTGTGTGTGCGAACTGAACATAAACACACGTGTGAGGCTTGGACACATGTGAGGCCTGAACACATGTGTGAGGCCTGAACACATGTGTGAGGCCTGAACATAAACACACATGTGAGTCCTGAACACATGTGTGAGGCCTGAACACAAGTGTGAAACCAGAACACACGTGTGAGGCCTGAACACATGTGTGAGGCCTGAACATAAACACGTGTGTGAGGCCTAAACACATGTGTGAAACCTGAACATGTGTGTGAGGACTGAACATAAACACACTTGTGAGGCTTGGACACATGTGAGGCCTGAGCACAAACACACGTCACAGCTTCAGACTGAACAGCTGCAGGGTTCAGATCACTGTCTCCACGATGTGTAACTCATTGTTTTTTCATTTCATGGGCAGTTTGTGTTTTGACTGAATGTTTTTGGCCTCTAGGTGGCAGTGTGGCAGTACAGAAGTAGTTTTCTCTTCAAAGTTCATTCTCAAAATAAGATTATAATTCTGTAAACAGAAATTAGACATTTTATGTTAAAGTTTATTCACTAATTTGATCTCTTGTTTTTTATATCAAGTGGCAAATTAATGTATGTGAAATGTAATGTAATGTGAAATTGAGGCAGAAAAAGACAGAGTGTTTTCAAACTTTATTTTAGTTTCACACAAATTAGACTTTATTATCACAGATATAGACACATATTTAAACAGACACCAGTCGGATGCACAGCAGGTATTTATTTATAATTTTAGACACATTTCTTTAGAGAAACTAACAAACATTTACAGCCAGCCAACAACACCACGCTTTGACCAATCAGAGAGCTGCTGGTCGATGAACAGACCAATCACAGCTCACCGCTGGCCAGTGGAACGCCCTCCTGTAAAAACAAGCCTTGAATTAAAATGGAAACTGCACCCTGTTATTGTGAGGATGTGTGCATGGGCTCCAGCGTAGACGTATCATAACAGTGGTGTAGTAATAATATATATATATATATATATAAAATATAGTAATGTCAGTAAAGTATAGTTAAGTTTAGTACTTATAGTATTTGTTCTGAAAAGTAAAGGACATTTTATTAGTGGAAAATACTGTTCTTTTGTTTACTTTACTAGATAAAACTTTAGAATGAGAGGAATGAGGATGGATCAGAGCCTAAAATAGTTTGAGTGAACTTAAGATTTTCATTTACAGTAAAAACTTGTTTATCGTAAGCACACTCCCTCCATGTTTATTTTTACCGTAAAAATTCACTCTCTTCCTTGATCGTAAGTCAGTTTGAGATAATGATAAGAATGTGCCCTTTCAGTCACAGCCACTGCACAAAACACGGTCACATTTAAAGTTGAGTGAATAGCACTGTCAGTTTGTTGTGTCTTTGGGCAAGACACATACCAAATGGTCATGGCCAATAGTAATAAATAATGGTTTATTATAAAAGAGAATATTTGTAATCATAACAAAAACATATGATTACATAATGTGATTAAAGACACAGGATATTCAGGTTTTACAGGTTTGAGTCTGAAACAGGGTCAAGAAACCAGTCTAAATTTTAAATGATTTTTTGGTTAAGTTAAAATAAATGCTGTTTGAATGGGACAGTGTGAGGTTTACCTGTTGAGCCTCTTCTACGCCATCGCTGAAAACACAAACACACAAATGTCACAACAATCAGAAAGTCAAACTACAAACACCCGAATCATGTGAACTGAGTCATGTGAGTTACCCTCAGTGACGGCAGTGGCAGAGTCGTCGTCCCTGGGTGTTGCTAAAAGAACAGAATTATTAGAATTAGAATTATAGAATTAGAACTAGTCCTGGTTTTGCTCTAGTTTAGTCTTGGTTTAGTCCTGGTTTAGTCTCAGATTAGTCCTGGTTTAGTACAGGTTTAGTCCTAATACCTTCTGTGGACTCCAGACTGTGGTCAAACAGGTCTGGATCTTTTTGGTCTCCGTCGTTCGTCTCCATGTCTGAAGTGTCTGAGGTGACGTCTTCAGTCGTTTGAGTTGTCGCTGGCTCCTCTCCCTGTTCCTTTTCTTCTTCCTCCCTCTCTTCGACCGTCATGTCCTCTGACTCTGTTGCCTCTTCGTCGCTGGTTTGCTCCTCAGAATCTGAATCGATTTCATGCTCTTCATCCTCCTCAGGCAGCACCATCTCATCATCTTCATCTTCATCATCTTCATTGGACTCTGACTCCACAGTCACGACAGAGAAAAAAACAGAAGATCAACAGAAGAAAAACAGAAGATTAACAGGTGCCAGAGGAGGGTCAAAAGTCAGGGGAGGGTCAGGGAAGGGTCAAAGGTCAGAAGAGGGTCAAAGGTCAGGGGAGGGTCAAAGGTCAGGGTCAAAGGTCAGGGGAGGGTTAGAGGAGGGTCAAAGGTCAGGGGAGGGTCACAGGACATTGCTTTGCTCTAAATACCTGGCTCAGAGTCATGTTTCTCAGCAGCGCTGTCGACATCGGTGTCTGCGGGGAAATAAACGGTTAAAGATGTGAAACCTTTGAGTGTTTTCTGTTTGGAATGAGGACATACCGGTCTCAGACGCAGAAATGTTCTCTTCACCTGAAACACAAAGCAGTCACTTAAACTAGGCTCCTAACAGTGAGCAGACCTTTCAGCTGAAGAACTGCTCTGGATCTGATGGAAATGATCGCATCAGCTTTAACTTGTTCTTCACTGTATTTATTCATTTATTTGAGGCTAATTCCCTACAGAAAGCACAAACACAAGCGAAGAGTTTTTAACCTGTTTCTGTCATCTCCTTGCTTTGAGACTCTTCAGATTCATCCTCCGCGTCATCCTCTGTGTCTCCATCACTGTCTGTCTCTGAACTCTCTGAGCTTTTGTCTTCTGAATCCTCTACACTCTCCTCTGTACTTTCACTGACCTGAAAGCCCTCCAAAAGTACTTTGGCCTCCTCTGAGTCCTTCTCTTGACTGTCCACATCTGTGCCCTCAACCACCTCTGCACTCAGGGAGTCTGCACCCTCCTCCTCCTCTGCGTCCCCCTCTACACTTTCCTCCTTTGTATCCTCCTCTGTTTCCTCTGAGTCTGCACCCTTCTCCTCTAAACTCTTCTCCTCTGCACCCATTGAGTCCACATCCCCCTTGTCTGCAACATCCTCATCTGCAACATCCTCCTCTGTAGCCTCCTCCTCTGTAGCCTCCTCCTCTGTAGCCTCCTCCTCTGCACCCTCCTCCTCTGCACCCTCCTCCTCTGCACCCTCCTCCTCTGCACCCTCCTCCTCTTGGCTTGGGCTGTTTTCAGGAGCAGAAGTTGAATTATCTTGCAGGTCTTCCTTTTCACTCTTGTCGTCTCCTCCTGAAAGATGAACACTACTTTATTAACGTTGCTGTACCTACAAAATTATTTAAGCTCAGATGACCTTCCGCACATCTTTCTCTCTTTCCTGCTCACCTTCAGATTTCAACTCAGAGTCTGTTTCAGAGCTTGGTCCTTGATCCAGACTGGACTCCTGATTAGGTTCAGACTCAGAGTCGTCTGAAATAGATTGTACTTTTAGCTGTTTTATGATGCAAGCTTTTTCAGTCACATGTTGGTTTAGTCCTGGTTTCGTCCTCTTACCTATCGAGCTCTGCGGAGCAGAGTTGGAGTCAGGACTTTCAGTTCCAGGAACTTCTGATCCATCAGAACCTGCAACAAAAACAGGATTCAGCCAAAACTAAATTAGAACTAAACCGGGACTAACCTAGAACTAATCCAGAACCAGGCTTTAACAGAACTTTACTCACATGTAATAAAGTAAATGCAAGTTTAAACAGTTTTTATAGCCTGTAAAGGAGATCGTTCAACACTTCACTCTGCTCTGATAATACCAGTGACCCTGATCAGGATATGTTCACGATCACCAATATTTCAGACCATGAAGTTTCCAGGCTTAAAAAAATCTAAAGCACTTGATGCATTTGGTCTAAATACACATTTTCTGAAAGAATTTAAGAATTGTCTTGTACGACCCTTCACCATCTCCTCAATATGTCCTTCAAACATTTGGTTGTTTCAACTGATTAAACAACTGAAAATAGCTGCGGTGACACTAATTTTTAAATCAGGTGCTAAAACAGACATGGATAATTATCGGCCAATAAGCATACTTCCTTTTATATATAAAATAGAGAAGAGGGTAGTTAAACTCCTTACTGTTCATGTGGAAAACACCCAGCCCTCACTACACCCACTACAGTTTCACTTTGGGTCCATCACTCCACAGGTGCTGGCCAGTGTTATTCTCTCTTTTTATTAATAATTTACCAAATGTTTGCCCAAATGTGACCTCACAGATGTATGTATGTACACTCATCTACACTCACAGCTGCTGATGACCTCAGTTGTCCTATTGTCTGTGCATCTCTGGCTCAAGGATTCGTGCCTCTTGTTAAACAACAAAAAAACTGGATGTGTTTCTCAAAACGTCACACCGAATTGAAGCGATCAGTTTTTTTCCTAATGGAGTAGAACTTATAGAATTTAATACCCTGATGTTATATGTTATTCTAGATTCTCTGTCCTTTAGAAGTCATGTAAAAAAAAGTGTCCCAGGTCCTATTCAATAATCAGGAACAACTTAAACATGAACGCTGCTAAAACTTATTTCTACTCCATGATTATTTCTCACATAGAAGATTGTTTAACCACTTGGCCTCACAACACTTAAAACCATTGAAGAGTCCAAAAATACGTGATAAAAAACTAATTTCCCACCACCACTATCACATTCTGAAAAAGCCCAGGCTTTTGGACTTCAGCAACATGGTCGTCCTTAAAAGTTTTGTCTAATTTATAAAGTCTTATACTCCCTCGACCAACACCACTAAAGGAGAACATCAAATAAAAACAGATCAGAAAGAACCACAACCAGAGGAGATCAGGACAAACTACAGACAGAACCACAACTCTAACTCACTGACAGAGTCCTACAGCTCTAACACCGACAGAGTTCTACAGCTCGGCAAAATAATGTGTGCAATTGTGAAACGACTGGACTGTGCAATGAAAGGAGTGTGCAATATTTTTGGACTGTGCAATAAGGGGAACTGTGCAATTACTGGACTGTGCAATATTGTGTTGTTTGTTTGTGACCCAGCAGATGAAATGAGAGTTTATAATCCGGTGTTTCATTCATGTCGTATCGTGTCTGTCCATTAACTCTGTCCCAATCAAATAAATAAACTCATGACCAAACTAGGCTCACCTAAACCTGTTCCAAACCTGGACTAAATCAGGACCAAGTACCTGTTTGGTCAGTGCTGGTCTCTGCAGACGGAGCTGAGGAGATAAAAGAAGAATTAGTCTGACACAAAATGGCCGCTGCTCTATGATGTGAAATGCTTGACACAAAATGGCCACTGTTGTAGTTTCACCTTCCGTTGTTTCTCCAGAGTCGGAGCTGTCTGAAAACACAGGCACTTTAATACAGCGCTTACCACAACTTTCAGGTGCTCAGAAAGAAATCCAGGTGAGTTTACCTGTGGGGGCGGGGCCAGACGTGGGGGCTTCTGTTAAACACAGAGAGGTCATGTGACTAAACCACGAAGTGACTAAAGCAGCTCTTAGTTTAAGTCAAAATACAATAAAAGTATAAAAAGTATAAATGTTATGTCAGTGTTGGTGTGAAGAGTAAAATAAAGTCTCACTGTCGTCTGACGGAGGATCGTCTGCAAAACAAAAACACCTCCTTTTGAAAAAGGCTCAAATTAAAAAAGAGTAAATTAGGATTTTAGTGTCTGACCTGGAAGTGGAGCCGAAAAAACCACCGAGACGAGAGAAAGTAACATCACCACGGCAACGCACCTGAAACAAACAATAAACCAGGTCTAAACCAGGACTAAACCAGGACTAAACCAGGTCTAAACCAGGTCTGAACTGGGTCTAAACCAGGACTGAACCAGGTCTAAACCAGGACTGAACCAGGACTAAACCAGGACTGAACCAGGACTTAACCAGAACTACACCAGAACTAAACCAGAACTGAACCGGGACTGAACCAGGACTAAACCAGAACTGAACTGGGACTAAACCAGGATAAACCAAAACTAAACCAAGACTACAACAGAACTAAACCAGAACTACACCAGGACTGAACCAGGTCTGAACCGGGTCTAAACCAGGACTGAACCAGGACTGAACCAGGACTGAACCAGGACTGAACCAGGATTGAACCAGGTCTAAACAGGACTAGACCAGGTCTGGGTGTGGTCACATTTGTTTCTGTGCTTCTGTTTTCTTCAAAGTCAAATGGCAAATGCAAATTGACGACTGGATTTGAATCTGAACACCTGAAAGGTCCATCTAAAGACCTGGAATCTACCTCCACTTCACCCCCTCAGACTGAGTCAGATGCCCTCCCGTCCCTCTGTGTGTCAGATGCCCTCCCGTCTCTGTGTGTCAGATGCCCTCCCGTCTCTCTGTGTGTCAGATGCCCTCCCGTCTCTCTGTGTGTCAGATGCCCTCCCGTCCCTCTGTGTGTCAGATGCCCTCCCGTCTCTGTGTGTCAGATGCCCTCCCGTCTCTGTGTGTCAGATGCCCTCCCGTCTCAGATGTGTCTCTGTGTGTCAGATGCCCTCCCGTCTCTCTGTGTGTCAGATGCCCTCCCGTCTCTGTGTGTCAGATGCCCTCCCGTCCCTCTGTGTGTCAGATGCCCTCCCGTCTCTGTGTGTCAGATGCCCTCCCGTCTCTGTGTGTCAGATGCCCTCCCGTCTCTCTGTGTGTCAGATGCCCTCCGTCGTCTCTGTGTGTCTCTGTGTGTGTCAGATGCCCTCCCCGTCTCCTGTGTGTCAGATGCCCTCCCGTCCCTCTGTGTGTCAGATGCCCTCCCGTCCTCTGTGTGTCAGATGCCCTCCCGTCCTCTGTGTGTCAGATGCCCTCCCGTCCCTCTGTGTGTCAGATGCCCTCCCGTCCCTCTGTGTGTCAGATGCCCTCCCGTCTCTCTGTGTGTCAGATGCCCTCCCGTCCCTCTGTGTGTCAGATGCCCTCCCGTCCTCTGTGTGTCAGATGCCCTCCCGTCCTCTTGTGTTTTTATGTTTAACTTTTGGAGCATGACAGAGAAACACTGGCTCCTTCTGAGAGAGTGCACTGAACACCTGCAGGAGCCCTCCTCATCTGTGAATCTGATACAAGCTTCTAACACTGCTTTAATTTAGAGACACCCCCCATGCACATATGTGCACATGCACACACACACACACACACACACACACACACACACACACACACACACACACGCACACACACACACAGGACAGATCGGTGTCAGACAGCTCAGTCTGGCCTGTGGGCACTGGAGCATTCAGACAAAGAACAACAGTGAATGAAGAGAGCACAACACAAGTCTGAGCCAGAACCAGGTCTGAGCCAGAACCAGGTCTGAGCCAGGATTCTGGTCTGGTCTCTTGTGTGGTCTGAACCTGTTTTACGATGTTTAGTTAAAGTCCATAAATAGTGTGAGCCCTGAACAGTTGAGTGAACACAGACTCATCAGAAGCAGCTCAGAAAAGAGCAGAGACAAAACTAGAACACGCCTCAGGATATATTCGTCATGACGCCTTTCAGCTGTTCAGAACACTCATATTCATAATAAAATAAAATGTCAAATAAACAAACTCAAATAAATTGTTCACACTGTGAAGAGCCCAGGCTCACACACCTTTCAGCTGTTCAGAACTACGCCTTGTTTCCACATTTTCCTTCGTTCATTTTCCTATTTCCACATCAGTCACATGTTTGTGTTTGTTCTCCGCAGAGTTCTGTCCATCAGGGGACTCAAACACACACACCTCTTTCTATCCCTCTCTCCCTCTATCCCTCTCTCCATCTCTCCCTCTCTCCCTCTATCCCTCTCTCCCTCTATCCCTCTCTCCCTCTATCCCTCTCTCCCTCTCTCCCTCTCTCCCTCTATCCCTCTATCCCTCTCTCCCTCTCTCCCTCTCTCCTCTCTCTCCCTCTCTCCATCTCTCCCTCTATCCCTCTCTCCCTCTCTCCTCTCTCCCTCTATCCCTCTCTCTCATCCCTCTATCCCTCTCTCTCCTCTCTCCCTCTCTCTCTATCCTCTCTCCCTCTCTCCCTCTCTCCCTCTCTCCCTCTATCCCTCTCTCCCTCTCTCTCTCCCTCTATCCCTCTCTCCCTCTCTCCCTCTCTCCCTCTCTCCCTCTCTCCCTCTATCCATCTCTCCCTCTCTCCCTCTCTCCCTCTCTCCCTCTCTCCTCTCCCTCTATCCCTCTCTCCTCTCTCCCTCTCTCCCTCTATCCCTCTCTCCCTCTCTCCCTCCCTCTTTCTCTCCGTCTTTCTTTCTCTCTCTCTCCCTCTCTCCCTCTATCCCTCTCTCCCTCCCTCTTTCTCTCCGTCTTTCTCTCTCTCTCTCTCTCTCTCTCTCTCTCTCTCTCTGTTTGTTCCTGTCAGGCTCCGCCCCTGACAGGTGAGGTTCAGGTGTCAATCAACGTCATTCACAAATGCTCAGACAAATAGTTTACATTTCTATCTCTATATCTCTATATATATATACATATTATAGACACTATAGACATTCAGCATCAGAGGGCATCTGTTGTAAGACTCAGGTGTGTGTAGTGTGTCTCAGGTGTGTGTAGTGTGTCTCAGGTGTGTGTAGTGTGTCTCAGGTGTGTGTGTGTCTCAGGTGTGTGTAGTGTGTCTCAGGTGTGTCAGGTGTGTGTAGTGTGTCAGGTGTGTGTAGTGTGTCTCAGGTGTGTGTAGTGTGTCTCAGTGTGTGTCTCAGGTGTGTGTAGTGTGTCTCAGGTGTGTCTCAGTGTGTGTAGTGTGTCTCAGGTGTGTGTGTGTGTAGTGTGTCTCAGGTGTGTGTGTAGTGTGTCTCAGGTGTGTGTAGTGTGTCTCAGGTGTGTGTAGTGTGTCTCAGATGTGTGTAGTGTGTCTCAGGTGTGTGTCTCAGGTGTGTGTAGTGTGTCTCAGGTGTGTGTAGTGTGTCTCAGGTGTGTGTAGTGTGTCTCAGGTGTGTGTAGTGTGTCTCAGGTGTGTGTAGTGTGTCTCAGGTGTGTGTGTGTGTGTCTCAGGTGTGTGTCTCAGGTGTGTGTAGTGTGTCTCAGGTGTGTGTCTCAGGTGTGTGTAGTGTGTCTCAGGTGTGTGTAGTGTGTCTCAGGTGTGTGTAGTGTGTCTCAGGTGTGTGTAGTGTGTCTCAGGTGTGTGTAGTGTGTCTCAGGTGTGTGTCTCAGGTGTGTGTAGTGTGTAGTGTGTCTCAGGTGTGTGTGTGTCTCAGTGTGTGTGTCTCAGGTGTGTGTAGTGCGTCTCAGGTGTGTGTAGTGTGTGTGTCTCAGGTGTGTGTCTCAGGTGTGTGTAGTGTGTGTAGTGTGTGTCTCAGGTGTGTGTCTCAGGTGTGTGTAGTGCGTCTCAGGTGTGTGTAGTGTGTCTCAGGTGTGTGTCTCAGGTGTGTGTCTCAGGTGTGTGTAGTGTGTCTCAGGTGTGTGTCTCAGGTGTGTGTCTCAGGTGTGTGTAGTGTGTCTCAGGTGTGTGTCTCAGGTGTGTGTAGTGCGTCTCACCTGTGGAGCATGGTGTCGGTGTCGGTGTCGGGTCGGGGGTCAAAGGTGAAAGCAGCAGACTCTTCAGACTCTTCGGGCTCTTCGGAGCAGATCTGAGCAGCTCCACACTGACGGCCCTTTTATAACAGGCCCGGGACACGCCCACTCGGGCCCTAACCCCTCCCCTATAACACGTGGCCCCGCCCCCAGACCAGACCTGCTTCATTCCTCTGAGCCTGAAGAGAAAACGAGACTCTGCTGAGGAACAATCGCCCACTGAACAAATAAAAGCACACAGCACATTTAAACTACGGTACAAACATTTATCTACAGGATAAACTACAGGGTAAAGTACAGGATAAACTACAGGGTAAAGTACAGGATAAACTACAGGGTAAAGTACAGGATAAACTACAGGGTAAACTACAGGGTAAAGTACAGGATAAACTACAGGGTAAACTACAGGATAAACTACAGGATAAACTACAGGATAAAGTACAGGATAAACTACAGGGTAAAGTACAGGGTAAAGTACAGGATAAACTACAGGATAAAGTACAGGGTAAACTACAGGATAAAGTACAGGATAAACTACAGGGTAAACTACAGGGTAAAGCACAGGATAAACTACAGGGTAAACTACAGGGTAAACTACAGGATAAACTACAGGATAAACTACAGGATAAAGTACAGGATAAACTACAGGGTAAACTACAGGGTAAAGTACAGGATAAACTACAGGGTAAAGTACAGGATAAACTACAGGGTAAAGTACAGGATAAACTACAGGGTAAAGTACAGGATAAACTACAGGGTAAACTACAGGGTAAACTACAGGATAAACTACAGGATAAACTACAGGATAAAGTACTACAGGATAAACTACAGGGTAAAGTACAGGATAAACTACAGGGTAAAGTACAGGATAAACTACAGGGTAAAGTACAGGATAAACTACAGGGTAAAGTACAGGATAAAACTACAGGGTATAACAGGATAAACTACAGGGTAAACTACAGGGTAAACTACAGGGTAAAGTACAGGATAAACTACAGGGTAAACTACAGGGTAAACTACAGGATAAACTACAGGGTAAACTACAGGATAAACTACAGGGTAAACTACAGGGTAAAGTACAGGATAAACTACAGGGTAAAGTACAGGATAAACTACAGGGTAAAGTACAGGATAAACTACAGGGTAAAGTACAGGATAAACTACAGGGTAAACTACAGGGTAAACTACAGCGTAAACTACAGGGTAAACTACAGGATAAACTACAGGATAAACTACAGGGTAAAGTACAGGATAAACTACAGGGTAAACTACAGGGTAAACTACAGGGTAAACTACAGCGTAAACTACAGGGTAAACTACAGGATAAACTACAGGATAAACTACAGGGTAAAGTACAGGATAAACTACAGGGTAAACTACAGGGTAAACTACAGTCTACTGACATATTCATATACACATCACTATTACTGATTTATACACAACTACTACATAAACTACACAGTGTAATTGAACTTTCTGTTGTGGAACTTTCATGAGACACTACAGACAAGTGTAAAAACAAGAGTTAAATCATGGTTCAGTCCTGGTTTAGTCCTGGTTCAGTCCTGGTTCAGTCCTGGTTCAGTTTTGGTTCAGTCCTGGTTTAGTCCTGGTTCAGTCCTGGTTCAGTCTTGGTTCAGTTCTGGTTTAGACCTAGTTTAGTCCTGGTTTACACCTGGTTTAGTCCTGGTTTAGTCCTGGTTCAGACCTGATTTAGTCCTGATTTAGTCCTGGTTTAGAGCCTCTGTGTGTAAAGTCCTGACACACTACACACTTGAACGGTTCTTGTGACGCCTTTTCCACTGAAAAACTGTTTCCTCATTTTTATGTGAACATTTCCTGGTTTGTCCTGTCCTCCCTGTCACCAGGAGGTTTTGGGTTAGATTCCCTGTGTGACTGTGGCAGAGTGGTTATCCTCCCTGTCACCAGGGGGTTGTGGGTTAGACTCCCTGAATGGAGTTTCTGGCTCGGTGTTGCTCTGGGTTCGTTTGAGGACAGATTTAGACAGGACTGTAGATCACAGAACAAGCGAAGGTCCATAAAACGCCTGGCCTCGGTTCAGGTTCGAGGAGCGAATAGAAACGATTTGTAATGAGACACCGTTTAGTTCAGTTTAGGCCACATACAAACACTTTAATCTCACAAAAGAAACTAGATTTAGCTTCTGCTTCTGTCCATGTTTTTTACTGAGTGCCTTTAATGCCGGACTGTGTAACATTAACCCTGCCAGCACTCGGATCGGGAATAACTATATAAATCCAGGTAAGTCTGGCAAAACAAAGAACCAAGGCAGCCTATAATGGGAACGTACACACTTTTATTTAAACAAACGTATTAAAAATACTTTATTTTATAATATTTAAAAGTACAGTTTTGACTCAGTGGACGACACAATAAAAAGCAAGATTAGTAAAACAAACAAAACAAACAACCAAAAACAACTAGTTAAATTCTATATTTACATAGTTTATATTTATTTAAAATAAGCACTGCATGACAGTCAAAAGGTCCAATAACATGAGCCGGGGCTCTGGGCACAGCAGACGCCGTCCTCGGCTCCTTTAGCTCGTGCACCATCATCAGTCGACACAACCGCCCCAAACTGACCAGCTGGACGTGGCTCCCCGCAGCGGTGTGTTTACTGACTGTCAGACATGGCGTTATTAGGTTTACAGATTTGTTTCCCCAGTTACTTTCTACCCCCCTGAATGTCCCACTGATTAACAAGGAACTACTGGGACCAACAGTAAAATACGACTGTGACCCTAACCCCTTCTGGGAAAAGGGTCACAAACTTTTGGAGACAGGATCTGAGGGAACCAGAAGCACTGGGCTGGACGTTTCTCCTTGGACAGGTTCCATCGGTCTCCGCACTTCTTTCCATCACAGCTCCTCTGGACTTCCACCTCTGCAGATGTCAAGACCTTTGCTGAGATCCTCCTCTGCTTCTGCCGCTTCTCCTCACACCTTCGACACGGATCACAAACCTAAACTTTGGGCACATCTGTCCTTGGCACACGACACGTGGGCACAGTTTATAAAGACAAATCCCACACCCACAAACACAGACACCATCATGTGCCCAACCCCAACTCACCGTTACAAGACCGACATGATCCACACGACACCGTCAAAAGACACAAACTACACCCAAACACAAACTACACCCGGACACGAACTACACCCGGACACGAACTACACCCGGACACGAACTACACCCGGACACGAACTACACCCGGACACGAACTACACAAGGACACGAACTACACGAGGACACGAACTAACACACGAACTACACCGGACACGAACTACACAAGGACACGAACTACACCCGGACACGAACTACACGAGGACACGAACTACACCCGGACACGAACTACACAAGGACACGAACTACACCCGGTCACGAACTACACCCGGACACGAACTACACCCGGACACGAACTACACCCGGACACGAACTACACAAGGACACGAACTACACCCGGACACGAACTACACCCGGACACGAACTACACAAGGACACGAACTACACCCGGACATGAACTACACAAGGACACAAACTACACGAGGGCACGAACTACACCCGGACATGAACTACACAAGGACATGAACTACACAAGGACACGAACTACACCCGGTCACGAACTACACCCGGACACGAACTACACCCGGACACGAACTACACCCGGACACGAACTACACAAGGACACGAACTACACCCGGACACGAACTACACCCGGACACGAACTACACAAGGACACGAACTACACCCGGACATGAACTACACAAGGACACAAACTACACGAGGACACGAACTACACCCGGACATGAACTACACAAGGACATGAACTACACAAGGACACGAACTACACCCAGACACAAACTACACAAGGACACGAACTACACGAGGACACGAACTACACAAGGACACGAACTACACAAGGACACGAACTACACCCGGACACGAACTACACAAGGACACAAACTACACGAGGACACGAACTACACAAGGACACGAACTACACAAGAACACGAACTACACCCGGACATGAACTACACCCGGACACGAACTACACCCGGACACGAACTACATGAGGACACGAACTACACCCGGACACGAACTACACAAGGACACAAACTACACGAGGACACGAACTACACCCGGACATGAACTACACGAGGACACGAACTACACGAGGACACGAACTACACCCGGACATGAACTACACAAGGACATGAACTACACAAGGACACGAACTACACCCAGACACAAACTACACAAGGACACGAACTACACCCGGACACGAACTACACCTGCACACAAACTACACAAGGACACGAACTACACGAGGACACAAACTACACCTGGACACGAACTACACAAGGACACGAACTACACAAGGACATGAACTACGCCCGGACACGAACTACACAAGGACACGAACTACACAAGGATACGAACTACACCCGGACACGAACTACACCTGGACACGAACTACACAAGCACACGAACTACACAAGGATACGAACTACATGAGGACACGAACTACACCTGGACATGAACTACACCCGGACACAAACTACACCCGGACACAAACTACACCTGGACACAAACTACACCCGGACACAAACTACACCCGGACACGAACTACACCCGGACACAAACTACACAAGTACATGAACTACACAAGGACACGAATTACACCCGGACACGAACTACACAAGGACACAAACTACACCTAGACACGAACTACACAAGGACACAAACTACACAAGGACACGAACTACACAAGGACACGAACTACACCCGGACACGAACTACACCCGGACTCAAACTACACAAGGACACGAACTACACAAGGACACGAACTACACCTGGACACGAACTACACGAGGACACGAACTACATGAGGACACAAACTACACGAGGACATGAACTACACCCGGACACGAACTACACCCGGACACGAACTACACCCGGACACGAACTACACCCAGACACAAACTACACAAGGACACGAACTACACCCAGACACTAACTACACCCGGACATTAACTACACCTGGACACGAACTACACCCAGACACTAACTACACCCGGACATTAACTACACAAGGACACGAACTACATCCGGACACAAACTACACAAGGACACGAACTACACCCAGACACTAACTACACCCGGACATTAACTACACCTGGACACGAACTACACAAGGACACGAACTACACAAGGACACGAACTACACCCGGACACGAACTACACAAGGACACGAACTACATGAGGACATGAACTACACAAGGACACGAATTACACAAGGACACGAACTACACCCAGGACACTAACTACACCCGGACACGAAACTACACCCGGACACGAACTACACCCGGACACAACTAACTACACCTGGACACGAACTACACAAGGACACGAACTACACAAGGACACGAACTACACCCGGACACGAACTACACAAGGACACGAACTACATGAGGACATGAACTACACAAGGACACGAATTACACAAGAACACGAACTACACCCGGACATTAACTACACCTGGACACGAACTACACCCGGACACGAACTACACCCGGACTCAAACTACACAAGGACACGAACTACACAAGGACACGAACTACACCTGGACACGAACTACACAAGGACACGAACTACACGACACAAACTACACGAACACGAATACACCGGACACAATACTACACGAGGACATGAACTACACAAGGACACGAACTACACCCAGACACAAACTACACAAGGACACGAACTACACCCGACACGAACTACACGAACTACAAGACACGAACTACATGACACAAAACTACACGAGGACATGAACTACACCCGGACACGAACTACACCCAGACACAAACTACACAAGGACACGAACTACACAAGGACACGAACTACGCCCGGACACAAACTACACAAGGACACGAACTACACCCAGACACTAACTACACCCGGACACGAACTACACCCGGACACGAACTACACAAGGACACGAACTACACCCAGACACTAACTACACCCGGACATTAACTACACCTGGACACGAACTACACCCAGACACTAACTACACCCGGACATTAACTACACAAGGACACGAACTACACCCGGACACAAACTACACAAGGACACGAACTACACCCAGACACTAACTACACCCGGACATTAACTACACCTGGACACGAACTACACAAGGACACGAACTACACAAGGACACGAACTACACCCGGACACGAACTACACAAGGACACGAACTACATGAGGACATGAACTACACAAGGACACGAATTACACAAGGACACGAACTACACCCAGACACTAACTACACCCGGACACGAACTACACCCGGACACGAACTACACCCGGACATTAACTACACCTGGACACGAACTACACAAGGACACGAACTACACAAGGACACGAACTACACCCGGACACGAACTACACAAGGACACGAACTACATGAGGACATGAACTACACAAGGACACGAATTACACAAGAACACGAACTACACCCGGACATTAACTACACCTGGACACGAACTACACCTGGACACGAACTACACCCGGACATTAACTACACCTGGACACGAACTACACCTGGACACGAACTACACCCGGACATTAACTACACCTGGACACGAACTACACCTGGACACGAACTACACAACCATTTGGAGGAAAATAGCATTTAGCATTTTTATTTAATCATCTGTAATGGACATGTGACTCTTTTCATTTCGACTGAAATACCCTGTACCCTAACCTTACCCTGCTGGTTGTTCTATTCGCACCTGCCCTGCAGACACTTCCTGCCAAAGAAACTATCTCAAAGTAGGATGTAAAAAGTCCCAGAGCGGTGGCCTAATACAGTTCCTCCCCTGTGCGAAAGTATGTACAGTATTCAGTTCCTCAGTTTCAGTCACTGCAGCATTTTAAACCTATAGACTTTTCTCATTGACTTTTGATACAGTTTAGAGAATGACATCTTGGTTTTATATTTTAGATTATACATGTTTTTTCACTGTATTTTTATTTATTTATTAATACCATTGTTGTGTTATTTATGGAGTAAGAAAGCTGTCAAAAATATTTGTACGCATAAAATAGAAATCCGTGCGTATTTGGGAAATCGGTGCATATTTGGCTGTAGTTGCGCATAAAATAAATATTAGTAAACTCTCAAATGAGTCCAGTCGTACATAAAATATATTGTGTGTATTTTATCCATCAGAATACGAATTGAAAAATTACAACGTCATGAATTACAATCACGAAATGAAAATTTACGATTACACTTTCATCAGTACGAATACGAATTCACAGACGGAACTTTATTGTCAAAAATACATCATCACTTCACAGACATTATCCATCGAACAGAAGAAACATCGATCAAGATCAAGACTGTGCAGCTCAAGTTTGTAGCAGAGTAAAAACAGAGTAAAAGCACAAGAAGAAACAACAGAACAACAAGTGGGTTCATTAAAATCTATTGTAAAAATGTCTTGAATTCGGGAACCGAACGCTGCTGTATAATATTGTGTAGAAACACCTCCTTTGAACGGGAAATTGCACCTATATGTTAGAAAACATAGTGGAGCCAGTTGGCAACACCTGATATTTATTAATTATCCCAGGGATCATTAACAAATATCAGGTTCTCTGTGTGTTTAGATTAAAACATTCACGGCTACAGCCACAGCGAACATCAGTCAGTCTTCACTTCACTAATTTTTCAATTCGTATTCTGATGGATAAAATATACACAATATATTTTATGTACGACTAGACTCATTTAAGAGTTTACAAATATTTATTTTATGCGCAACTACAGCCAAATATGCACGGATTTCTATTTTATGCGCACAAATATTTTTGACAGCTTTCTTACTCTATAGTTATTGTTGCTGTCTAGCATTTTTGTAAGCTTAATTTGATTTGAAAGTGCTTGGCTCCTGTTCCCACAGTCGCTGCTGTGATGCTTCTGTATCTTCAAACTCTGCAGATTGGTCCTGATAAAAGTCACTGGAACAAACTTGAACCAACTTAGATCTGGTTCTCCAAAGGGAACCATCAGAGACGACTGGCCTTAGAAAGAGCAGAGCGGGAGCTTCTCCACCCACACACCCTCAACATTTTAATAGATATGAGCCTAATTGAGAAATTGTTAATTATTATTTTTTAACTCGTTTAACTCCTTCTGTTTGAGTTCTGTCAGGCCCATCAGACACAACAGAAGTGTCCCCAAAGCCATTAACTCAGTTATTATTTTAAGACACAAACATTAAAATCATTTTTAAAAATGTTAAATGTACTTTTAAAAGGTTGCAACATATATCTTTAATCTATTTTTAACACTTTGGACAGAGTGTAGTTATTAGGACAGGATGTGGCTCTAGAGGAAGATTCTGACAGTTTTGAGAGCTGCAGGAAAGTGAATATTTTTACAATATTAAGACAATCTCCGTAAAAAAAAAAAAAAGAGGTGAGTGTGGCTGTCGCTGGGATATGTCTTGATGTGGTGCTTTAAAAGACTTGACTCAAATTGCAAATTAACCATGTAAAACATGATGTGGATCTGGCAGGTGTGAAGATACAGGTGCTCCCTGCCAATTGGACCAGATATGAAGCATCTCACTGTGGCCTGAAGAACAGCCACAGAAACAGCAGGTCACATATAGAGTTAGGTTCTTTTTGAAAAACGTTTGGTTTAAGATCTTGGGCATATCCTTTTTTTATTAGTTCTGGAACCATACATACCGACTGTGAGATGTCCTGGGTTTGTCCTGGTTCAGTCCTGGTTTAATCCTGGTATAGTCCTGGTTTTGTCCTAGTGTAGTCCTGGGGTAGCCATGGTTTAGTCTTGGTTTAGTCCTTTTGTTGGGTGTTCACTGTGTGAGGCCTTTCAGGTGTTCCTACTATGAGGCCTTTTGGGTGTTCCGACTGGAGCCTTTCAGGTGTTCAGAGAGCAGACAGGTGTTTGGTGAATAATGCGTTTATTGAGAGGTCAGAGGTCACAGATCAAACTTTATTAAACACACTTACATGACTGTGATAATACTCGAGTACAGGACCCAGCCAGGACTAAACCAGGACTAAACCAGGACCCAGAGGGGGGTAGTACTCAGTTACATTCACCTAACTCATAAATAAAATTGTACTCTGAGTTGTTTCAGGACCATGTACTTTTACTCCTACTTCAGTAATGTATTTATATATTATATATTGTACAGTACTCAAGTCAGAGTAACTTACAGAGTAACTTAAAGAGTAACTTAAAGAGTAACTTAAAGCGTAACTGTCAGGGCGGGGCATCTGACTTATAATTTTGGTGAATGTGACAAAACCTGTCCCAAAATCTGGAGTTTTCAAACCCACACAAAAATTAGCATACTCAAGTAAAAGTACTCTTACTGTACTGTATAGTACTCAAGTACAAGTACTGTTACTGTACTGTGTAGTACTCAAGTACAAGTACTGTTACTAAGTACTGTTGCTGTACTGTATAGTACTCAAGTAAAAGTACTGTATGTTACTGACTTTTCATTTATAATTTCCCTGACCACTACTTCGTACTTCTACTTCTAAGAGTAATTTTACTCTTACTTGAGTACAATTTTGGACTATGCCACCTCTGGTAAGACCCAGCAAGGATCCAATAGAGCAAGAACCGGAACCAGAACCAGATTCAGAACCAGAACCAGAGAGGAGGGAGGAGGTGAGGTTATAAATAAGAAAATGCATGTCACAGAATGATGGAATTTACACCCAAAAAAATACTCTCTCCTCTTTCCTCCTTCTCTCCTCCTCTCCTCTCTCCTCTCCTCCTCTCCTCTCTCTTCCCTGACTCTCCTTCCTTCTCTCCTCCTCTCCTCTCTCTTCCCTGACTCTCCCTCCTTCTCTCCTCTCCATGGGCCCTGTGGTGAAGTTAAACCTTTACATGTTAAATTTAAACATTTGATTTTTCAGTCGTCATAGCGACTCGTCCAAAAACTTTAAACACATTTTTCAGAACTTTATTAAACTTATAACTTTATGAAACTGGACCCTCGTCTCAGGTCTGGGGGGGGGTCGTGGGTTCAAACTGAAACTGTTTTGCGGGACGTCCGGCTCCGCCTCTTTGATGATCGACGACTTGAGGATTTTGATTGGACGACAGGCGCCGGCTGAGCGGGGCTGGGCTTTATGGTGGTGGGGCTTGCCTTCGGGGGGGCGGGGCTTGCCTTCGGGGGGACTGGGCTTGCCTTCGGGGGGCGGGGCTCGGCTTCACAGAGCTTGGTTTAGTGCGGGTGGGGCCTCTCCGGGAGCCACGTCCGGGTCGTGGGGCGCGGACTGGAGCTGCGGGGGCGGGGCCGGGGCTGCGGGGCGGGGCCCGGGCTGCGGGGCGGCCCGGGGCTGCGGGGGCGGGCCGGGGCTGGCGGGGGGGGCCTGGGCTACAGCGGCAGATGGAATGTGGGCGGGGACAGGTGGGATGTGGGCAGGGCTTTTGATTCGGGTTGAGCGGGATGGTTTCTTTGGAGGAGCTTCACCAGAGTCTCTCTCATCCTCTGTGGAAAAATACAAAACAACATTAAGCACTGACCTCACAGCAATGGGGGTCACTGTTCATAAAAATGTAGAGTTATCAACATAACTACATCATCACATCATCACATCACCACATTACATCATCACATCACATCATCACATCATCACATCACCACATTACATCATCACATCACCACATTACATCATCACATTACATCATCACATCACATCATCATATCATCACATCACATCATCACATCATCACATTACATCATCACATTACATCATCACATCACATCATCACATCATCATCACATTCATCATCATTACATCATCACATCACATCATCACATCATCACATCATCACATTACATCATCACATCATCACATCACATCATCACATTACATCATTACATCATCACATCATCACATCATCATCATTACATCATCACATCATCACATCATCACATTACATCATCACATCATCATCATCACATTACATCATCACATCACATCATCACATTACATCATCATCACATACACATCACACATCATCACATCACATCATCATCATTACATCATCACATCATCACATTACATCATCACATCACATCACATCACATCACACATTACATCACCACATCACATCATCACATCACCACATCATCACATCACCACATCACATCATCACATCACCACATTACGTCATCACATCACCACATCACATCATCACATCACCACATTACATCATCACATCATCACATCATCATCATCACATTACATCATCACATCATCACATCATCACATCACCACATTACATCATCACATCACCACATCACATCATCACATCACCACATCACATCATCACATTACATCACCACATCACATCACCACATCACCACATCATCACATCACCACATCACATCATCACATCACCACATTACATCATCACATCATCACATCACATCATCACATTACATCATCACATCACATCACCACATCACATCCCCACATCACCACATCACCACATTACATCACCACATCACCACATTACATCATCACATCATCACATCATCACATCACATCATCACATCACCACATTACATCACCA
>NW_026571175.1:38895572-38903072 GCF_026225935.1 Boleophthalmus pectinirostris | reverse complement strand
CACAGGGTCAGAGGTCAGAGGTCAGAGGGTCAGAGGGTCAGAGGTCAGAGGGTCAGAGGATCAGAGGGTCAGAGGGTCAGAGGGTCAGAGGTCAGAGGGTCAGAAGTGTTTCTCACCGATGGAGTCGACTTCAGCTCGAACCTGAAGCAGAAGCAGAGAGAAGAACAGCAACACCACAAACCTAAAAGAAACAAAACACAACAACACAAAACAGTGTTACTGAAGTCAAACCTTCCTCACCTGGTTTAGACCTGGTTTAGACCTGGTTTAGACCTGGTTTAGACCTGGTTTAGACCTGGTTTAGACCTGGTTTAGTTCTGGTTTAGACCTGGTTTAGTTCTGGTTTAGTCCTGGTTTAGACCTGGTTTAGTTCTGGTTAAGTTCTGGTTTAGTCCTGGTTTAGTTCTGGTTTAGTCCTGGTTTAGACCTGGTTTAGTCCTGGTTTAGTTCTGGTTAAGTTCTGGTTTAGTCCTGGTTTAGTCCTGGTTTAGATCTGGTTTAGACCTGGTTTAGTCCTGGTTTAGATCTGGTTTAGACCTGGTTTAGTTCTGGTTTAGACCTGGTTTAGATCTGGTTTAGACCTGGTTTAGACATGGTTTAGTTCTGGTTTAGTTCTGGTTTAGACCTGGTTTAGTCCTGGTTTAGACCTGGTTTAGACCTGGTTTAGTTCTGGTTTATCCTGGTTTAGGCCTGGTTTAGTTCTGGTTTAGTCCTGGTTTAGTCCTGGTTTAGACCTGGTTTAGTCCTGGTTTAGTCCTGGTTTAGACCTGGTTTAGACCTGGTTTAGTCCTGGTTTAGTCCTGGTTTAGACCTGGTTTAGACCTGGTTTAGTCCTGGTTTAGTCCTGGTTTAGACCTGGTTTAGTCCTGGTTTAGTCTGGTTTAGACCTGGTTTAGACCTGGTTTAGTCCTGGTTTAGTCCTGGTTTAGTCCTGGTTTAGACCTGGTTTAGACCTGGTTTAGTCCTGGTTTAGTCCTGGTTTAGACCTGGTTTAGTTCTGGTTTAGTCCTGGTTTAGTTCTGGTTTAGTCCTGGTTTAGTCCTGGTTTAGTCCTGGTTTAGACCTGGTTTAGTTCTGGTTTAGTTCTGGTTTAGACCTGGTTTAGTCCTGGTTTAGTTCTGGTTTAGTTCTGGTTTAGTCCTGGTTTAGACCTGGTTTAGTCCTGGTTTAGTCCTGGTTTAGACCTGGTTTAGACCTGGTTTAGTTCTGGTTTATCCTGGTTTAGGCCTGGTTTAGTTCTGGTTTAGTCCTGGTTTAGTCCTGGTTTAGACCTGGTTTAGACCTGGTTTAGTCCTGGTTTAGTCCTGGTTTAGACCTGGTTTAGTCCTGGTTTAGTCCTGGTTTAGTCTGGACCTGGTTAGACCTGGTTTAGTCCTGGTTTAGTCTGGTTTAGTCCTGGTTTAGTGTTTAGACCTGGTTTAGACCTGGTTTAGTCCTGGTTTAGACCTGGTTTAGTCCTGGTTTAGTCCTGGTTTAGACCTGATTCAGTTCACAGGATCTGGGCACGCTCAGTGGGACAGGACATCTCTGACCCCTGACCCTGACCCTGACCCTGAGCCTGAGTCCTGGACCTGGTCTGGACTCCTGAAATGTCTCACTCTTTTTATCATGAATATTTTATTATCGAATGAAATTATTTTTGAAAGGTCTTACCTGTGCAGCATGGTGAGGTCAAAGGTCGTCCTAGGGGTGGGGTTCCACGGCTCAGGCGGGTCTTAGTTGAGTCTTTGGCCAGTCCTAGGTGGGTCCTGGGTGAGTCCCAGATGAGTCTCTTGCAGATCTCTGGCGAGTCCCTGGCAGGTCCCAGGTGAGTGTCTGGTGAGTCTCTGGTGAGTCTCGAGTGGGTTTCTGGCAGGCCTCTGGCGGGTCTCTGGCGGGTCTTTGATGGGTCTCTGGCGGGCGTCTGGTGGGTCTCTGGCGAGTCTCTGGCGAGTCTCTGGCGAGTCTCTGGCCGGTCTTTGGTGAGTCTCTGGCAGGTCCAAACCGAGTCTCTGGCAGGTCCGAGGCGAGTCTCTGGCCGGTCTTTGGTGGGTCTCTGGCGGGTCTCTGGTGGGTCTCTGGCGAGTCTCTGGCGAGTCTCTGGCGAGTCTCTGGCCGGTCTTTGGTGAGTCTCTGGCAGGTCCAAACCGAGTCTCTGGCAGGTCCGAGGCGAGTCTCTGGCGAGTCTCTGGAGATGAACAGGTGAAGAGAGACGCTCAGCGCTGAAGGGGACTGAGCCGCACTGAGCGCGTGCAGAAGGCTTTATACCAAACCCAAATGTCACCTGTGAGCGTGCACGTGTGTGAGTGTGCACGTGTGTTTGTGAGCGTGCACGTGTGAGTGTGCACGAAGGGCTCAGGTTTCTAATGGATTCTAATGTACAGTGAAAGGAACAAATGAGAAGGAGGTAAAGAAAGAGACGACTGAAGAAGCTCCCCCCAGGAATCTAACCCACAACCCCCTGGTGACAGGGAGGACAACCACTCTGCCACACTCACTCAGGGAGTCTAACCCACAACCTCCTGGTGACAGGGAGGACAACCACTCTCACTCTGCCACAGTGATTCAGACCTGGACTCAGATCTGGAGCAGGAAGTCCCCTTCTGGATTTCACTGTCCCAGATCCAGGATCCACATACCTCCAGTAAACAGAGCAGAACTAAACCAGGACTAAACCAGGACTAAACCAGGACTAAACCAGAAAAACCAGGACTAAACCAGGACTAAACCAGAACTAAACCAGGACTAAACCAGAACTAAACCAGAACTAAACCAGACTAAACCAGACTAAACCAGGACTAAACCAGAACTAAACCAGGACTAAACCAGGACTAAACCAGAACTAAACCAGGAACTAAACCAGGACTAAACCAGGACTAAACCAGGAACTAAACCAGAACTAAACCAGGACTAAACCAGGAACTAAACCAGAACTAAACCAGGACTAAACCAGGACTAAACCAGAACTAAACCAGAACTAAACCAGGACTAAACCAGGACTAAACCAGACTAAACCAGGACTAAACCAGACTAAACCAGAACTAAACCAGGACTAAACCAGAATAAACTAAACCAGACTAAACCAGAACTAAACCAGGACTAAACCAGGACTAAACTAAACCAGAACTAAACCAGACTAAACCAGGACTAAACCAGAACTAAACCAGACTAAACCAGGACTAAACCAGACTAAACCAGACTAAACCAGAACTAAACCAAACCAGACTAAACCAGAACTAAACCAGACTAAACCAGACTAAACTAAACCAGACTAAACTAAACCAGAACTAAACCAGGACTAAACCAGAACTAAACCAGAACTAAACCAGAACTAAACCCAGAACTAAACCAGACTAAACCAGGACTAACCAGCCAGACTAAACCAGAACTAAACCAGAACTAAACCAGACTAAACCAGGACTAACACCAGGACTAAACCAGAACTAAACCAGAACTAATACAGGACTAAACCAGGACTAAACCAGAACTAAACCAGAACTAATACAGGACTAAACCAGGACTAAACCAGAACTAAACCAGAACTAAACCAGGACTAAACCAGAACTAAACCAGGACTAAACCAGGACTAAACAGAACTAAACCAGGACTAAACCAGAACTAAACCAGAAACTAAACCAGAACTAAACCAGGACTAAACCAGAACTAAACCAGGACTAAACCAGGACTAAACCAGAACTAAACCAGAACTAAACCAGGACTAAATATATATATATATTTATTTATTTATTTATTTATTTATATAGGGGCATTAAACTCCGAGGGGCATTAACTGTAACACGTCACATATTTAAATCACTTTGTTCTTTTTATTATTTAGAAAATTCTGTATTTGCCAAAACATGTTTTATAAATCTCCTCCTTGAACCGTCACCTTATCGTGGTGGAGGGTTTGATGCCCGAATGATCCCAGGAGCTATGTTGTCGGGGGCTTCATGCCCCTGGTCACCCAAGGCAAACAGGTCCGGGGGGACGGGTCAGACGAAGAACGGTTCAGAAGCCCCTATGATGAGTGCAACACAGAGGCCAGTTACGTCGCCCGGATCGGCGTCACCGGGGCCTCACCCTGGAGCCAGGCCTGGGGTGGGTGCTCGCCAGCGCCGAGCCTCCCCCCACGGGGCTCGGCCGGGCTCAGCCCGAAGGAGCGACGTGGGGCCGTCCTCACGTGGGCCCACCACCCGCAGGAGGATCCATATGGGGCCGGTGCAGAGAGATCTGGGCAGCAGTCGACGGCGGGGGCCTCGGCGACCGGATCTCCGGACATGGAGACTGTGGCTCTGGGGACATGGAATGTCACCTCGCTGGGGGGGAAGGAGCCTGAGCTTGTGCGGCAGGTTGAGTGTTACCGACTAGATATAGTCGGCCTCACCTCCACGCACAGTTTGGGCTCTGGAACCCAACTCCTTGAGAGGGGCTGGACTCTCCATTTCTCTGGCGTTGGCCGCGGGGAGCGGCGGCGGGCTGGTGTGGGCTCATTGCCCCACAGCTCAGTCGCTGTGTGTTGGAGTTCACCCCGGTGAACGAGAGGGTCGCGTCCCTGCGCCTTCGGGTCGGGCACAGGTCTCTCACTGTGGTGTCGGCCTACGGGCCGAACAGCAGTGCAGAGTACTCGAGTACCCGGCCTTCTTGGAGTCCTTGGGAGGGGTACTAGACAGTGCACCGACCGGGGACTCCGTTGTTCTCCTGGGGGACTTCAACGCCCACGTGGGCAACGACAGTGACACTTGGAGAGGGGTGATTGGGAGGAACGGCCTCCCTGATCTGAACCCGAGCGGTGTTTTGTTATTGGACTTCTGTGCTAGTCACAGTTTGTCCATAACCAACACCATGTTCGAGCACAAGGGTGTCCATAAGTGCACGTGGCACCAGGACACCCTAGGCCGGAGGTCGATGATCGACTTTGTCGTCGTGTCATCAGATCTCCGGCCGTGTGTCTTGGACACTCGGGTGAAGAGAGGGGCTGAGCTGTCAACTGATCACCACCTGGTTGTGAGTTGGGTTCGCTGGCGGAGGAGGAAGCCGGAAAGACCTGGCAGGCCCAAGCGTGTAGTGAGGGTCTGTTGGGAACGTCTGGCGGAGCCTCTGTCAGAGGGACCTTCAACTCGCACCTCCGGGAGGACTTCTCCCCGGATTCCGGGGGAGGCCGGAGATATGGAGTCCGAGTGGGCTTCATTCTCGGACTCTATTGTCGATGCGGCTGCTCGGAGCTGTGGGCGTAAGGTCTGTGGTGCCTGTCGCGGCGGCAACCCCAGAACCCGGTGGTGGACACCGGAAGTAAGGGATGCTGTCAAGCTGAAGAAGGAGTCCTATCGGGCCTTGCTGGCTCGGGGGACTCCTGAGGCAGCTGACGGGTACCGGCGGGCCAAGCGTGCTGCAGCCCGTGTGGTCGCGGAGGCAAAAACTCGGAGCTGGGAGGAGTTCGGGGAGGCCATGGAGAAGGACTATTGGATGGCCTCAAAGAGATTCTGGCAAACCGTCCAGCGCCTCAGGAGGGGAAAGCAGTTCTTCACCAACACTGTTTACAGTGCGGGGGGAGTGCTGCTGACCTCGACTGGGGACGTTGTCCGGCGGTGGAAGGAATACTTTGAGGATCTCCTCAATCCCACCGTCACGTCCTCCGAGGAGGAGGCCGAGGCTGGGGACTCGGAGGCGGACTCATCCATCACCCTGGCCGAAGTCACTGAGGTGGTTGGCAAGCTCCTTGGTGGCAAGGCTCCGGGGTTGGATGAGATCCGTCCTGAGTACCTGAAGTCTCTGGATGTTGTGGGTCTTGGCTGACACGCCTCTTCAACATCGCGTGGCGGTCGGGGACAGTACCTCTGGACTGACAAACCGGGGTGGTGGTCCCTCTGTATAAGAAGGGGGACCGGAGGGTGTGTTCCAACTATAGGGGGATCACACTCCTCAGCCTTCCCGGTAAGGTCTATGCCAGGGTACTGGAGAGGAGAATCCGGCCGATAGTCGAACCTCGGATTCAGGAGGAGCAGTGTGGTTTTGGTCCTGGCCGTGGAACACTGGACCAGCTCTACACTCTCCATCGGTGCTCGAGGGTTCATGGGAGTTTGCCCAACCAGTCCACATGTGTTTTGTGGATCTGGAGAAGGCATTCGACCGTGTCCCTCGTGGTGTCCTGTGGGGGGTGCTCTGGGAGTATGGGGTCCGGGGCCCTTTGCTAAGGGCTGTCCGGTCCCTGTATGACCGGAGCAGGAGCTGTGTTCGCATTGCCGGCAGTAAGTCAGACCTGTTCCCGGTGCATGTTGGACTCCGCCAGGGCTGCCCTTTGTCACCGGTTCTGTTCATTGTATTTATGGACAGAATTTCTAGGCGCAGTCAGGGGCCGGAGGGTCCGGTTCGGGGACCATAGGATTTCAATAATAGGGTGAGGAGCTCAGTCACACGGGAGGAGCTCGGAGTAGAGCCGCTGCTCCTCCACGTCGAGAGGAGCCAGTTGAGGCTCGGGCATCTGTTCCGGATGCCTCCTGGGCGCCTCCCTCGGGAGGTGTTCCGGGCATGTCCCACCGGGAGGAGGCCCCGGGGAAGACCCAGGACACGCTGGAGGGACTATGTCTCTCGGCTGGCCTGGGAACGCCTCGGGGTCCCCCCGGAGGAGCTGGAGGACGTGTCTGGGGTGAAGGAAGTCTGGGAGTCCCTGCTTAGGCTGCTGCCCCCGCGACCCGGCCCCGGATAAGCGGACGAAAATGGATGGATGGATGGATGTTTTATAAATTTCTCTTTTGTCTCTTTGCTCTCTGTGCTGAGTCCCTCCCCCTTCAGAGTGTCACAGTAATGAAACTCCTGCATCATCAGGTTTGTCCAGTCGCTGTGTGTTTTTGTGTTTTTATGGAGAATTGTCATGTGGGAGCATGAGGGTGGAGACTCGTACACACTCGTACTGTGGGAGCATGAGGGCGGAGACTCGTACACACTCGTACTGTGGGAGCATGAGGGTGGAGACTCGTACACACTCGTACTGTGGGAGCATGAGGGCGGAGACTCGTACGGACTCGTACTGTGGGAGCATGAGGGTGGAGACTCGTACACACTCGTACTGTGGGAGCATGAGGGCGGAGACTCGTACACACTCGTACTGTGGGAGCATGAGGGCGGAGACTCGTACTGTGGGAGCATGGGGGCGGAGACTCGTACACACTCATACTGTGGGAGCATGAGGGCGGAGACTCGTACTGTGGGAGTATGAGGGCGGAGACTCGTACTGTGGGAGCATGAGGGTGGAGACTCGTACACACTCGTACTGTGGGAGCATGAGGGCGGAGACTCGTACTGTGGGAGCATGGGGCGGAGACTCGTACTGTGGGAGCATGGGGGTGGAGCCTTGTACAGGGCTTATAATAGATTCAGCTTCAAAAAGTCTCTTTGCCTCAATGGTTTAGTCCTGGTTTAGTCCTGGTTTAGTCCTGGTTTTCTGTATATCTGTATATGTAACTGTTTCTTCTATGTTGTTGACTTGTATGTGAAGCACTTTGGTCAACTGAAGTTGTTTTA
>NW_026571175.1:38885572-38890572 GCF_026225935.1 Boleophthalmus pectinirostris | reverse complement strand
TTTTTTTGTATAGTCTTGTCCTATTTTATATTTGTGTTGTTCCTACAGCGTGATTGTAACTTTTTTTTACAATGGAACCGAACTCCGAGTCCAGACCGGAGTCCAGACCAGAGTCCAGACCAGAGTCCAGACCAGAGTCCAGACCAGAGTCCAGACCAGAGTCCAGACCGAAGAGGAAACTGGAGGAGGATGAGGAGAGTCTGAGTAAGAGGAAGGTCAGTGAATTAAGTTTATTTAAAGAGCGTCTCCCATGTTCTTGTCCTAATGTTCCTCATAAAACCACATCTCCCCTGGCCCTATCCAGCCTGTACGAGGCCCCGCCCACAAACCCACGTCCCCCATTCTTCCACTGTACGAGGCCCCGCCCACAAACCCACGTCCCCCAGGCTCCCACTGTACGAGGCTCCGCCCACAAGCCCACATCCCCCATGCTCCCACTGTACGAGGCTCCGCCCACAAGCCCACGTCCCTCATGCTCCCACAGTACGAGGCTGTACGAGTCTCCGCCCTCATGCTCCCACAGTACGAGTCTCCGCCCTCATGCTCCCACAGTACGAGTCTCCGCCCTCATGCTCCCACAGTACGAGTGTGTACGAGTCTCCACCCTCATGCTCCCACATGACAATTCTCCATAAAAACACAAAAACACACAGCGACTGGACAAACCTGATGATGCAGGAGTTTCATTACTGTGACACTCTGAAGGGGGGGGGACTCAGCACAGAGAGCAAAGAGACAAAAGAGAAATGTATAAAACATGTTTTGGCAAATACAGAATTTTCAAAATAATAAAAAGAACAAAGTGATTTAAATATGTGACGTGTTACAGTTAATGCCCCTCGGAGTTTAATGCCCCTCGGAGTTTAATGCCCCTCGGAGTTTAATGCCCCTCAGAGTTTAATGCCCCTCAGAGTTTAATGCCCTCGGAGTTTAATGCCCCTCAGAGTTTAATGCCCCTCGGAGTTTAATGCCCCTCAGAGTTTAATGCCCCTCAGAGCTTAATGCCCCTCTTTATTGCCCCTGGGGGTTGTTCCAGGCGGGGGACCACAGCTCTGAAGTGGCCGATCATTACAACCGTCTGCAGGAGGTGGGTCTGCAGCTGCGCAGCCAGAGCCGCATCGTCCACATGAGGAACTTCAACAACTGGGTCAAGAGTGTGCTCATCGGTACACAACTACTACACACAGACGCACAACACACACAGACGCACAACAACGCACAACAACCACACACACACACAACGGCACAACAACACACACACACAACGCACAACAACACACACACACACAACACAACACACACAGACGCACAACAACCACAGACAACACACAGACGCACAACAACACACAACAACACACACACACAACAACAACCACACACAGACGCCACAACACAACACACGCACACAGACGCACAACAACACACACAGACGCACACCACACACAGACGCACACAGACACACACAACAACGCACAACAACACACACACACAACAGACACAACAACACACACAGACGCACAACACACACACAACACACACACTACACCACACAGACGCACAACAAACACACAGACACAGACGCACAAACCAACAACACACACAACAACCACACAAAGACAACAACACAGACAACAACACACCCCAGACGCACACACACACAGACGCACACAACACAACACACAGACGCACAACAACCACAACACACAACAACCACAACAGACACAACACACACACACACACAGCCAACCCCAAACACACACAACACAACAACCAACCCCACACACACACAGACGCACAACAGACTGCACAACACACACAGACGCACAACACACACACAACACACACACAACCACAACACACGCAGACGACAACACCACACACACACAACACACACACACAACAGACGCACAACAACCACAACAACCACAACACAGACGCACAACCCACAACACAACACAACGACACACGCACAACCACCACAGACAGACGCACAACAACCACAGAACACAGACGCACAACACCACACACACACACAACCACACACAGACGCACAACAACCACACACACAACACACAACCACACAACCACACACAGACGCACAACAACCACACACAGACAACCACACACACACAACACGCACGCACAACAACACACCCAACACACAACAGACAGACAGACAACACAACAACAACCCAACCACACAGACGCACAACAACCCACACAGACGCACAACAACACACACCAACACACACAGAGCACAACCCACAGACGCACACACACACACACACACCACAGCACAACACACACAAACACACACACCACACACAACGCACAACACACACAGTCGACAACAACCACAGACAGACGCACAACAACCCACCAACCACACACTACCACCCACAGACGCACAACAACACACACAGACGCACAACCACAGACAGCACAACAACCACACACAGACCACAACTCACCAAACACAAACAGACAGACCACAACAACCACACACAGACGCACAACTACCACACACAACAGACGCACAACAACCACACACAGACGCACAACAACCACAGACAGACGCACAACAACACGACACACAGACACACAGAACGCACGACAACACACACAAAACACACACAGATGCACACAACACACACAGCGCACACACAACACCACACAACAACAACACACAGATTGCACAACTACCACCACACACACGCACAACAACCACAGACAGACGCACACAACCACCCACGCACAACAACACAACACACGCAACAACCACACACAGATGCACAACAACACACACAGACGCACAACACCCGCACACAACACACACAGACGCACAACAACACACACAGACGCACAACAACAACACACACGACCACAACCACACACACACACACCGCACAACAACACACAACACACAAACACACACAACAACACACACAACAACACACACAGATGCACAACAACCACAGACGCACAACTACCACACACACAGACGCACAACACACACAGACGCACAACAACCACAGACGCACAACAACACACACACACAGACGCACAACATACACAGACGCACAACAACACAAACACACACACACACACAACACACACACAACACACACACAACACACACTGGGTGAAGTCTGTGTTGTTTGTACAGGGGAGATCCTGGACCAGTTGAGGAGGTCCAGACCTGGTCCAGTTCGAGTCCTGGACTTGGGTTGTGGTAAAGGAGGAGATTTACTGAAGTGGAGACGAGGCAACATCAGCCACCTGGTTTGTACAGGTACTACTACTACTACTATTACTACTATTACTACTACTACCACTACTATTACTAGTATTACTACTACTACTACTACTACTACTACTATTACTACTACTACTACTATTACTACTATTACTACTACTACTACTACTCTACTACTACTACTACTTTACTACTACCGATACTATTACTACTATTACTACTATTACTACTACTACTACTACTATTACTACTAACTACTATACTACTCCTACTATACACTACTACTACTATGCTACTACTGCTATTACTAATTACTACTACTACTACTACTACTAACTACTACTCTACTACTACTACTATTACTACTACACTACTATTACTACTATTTACTTACTACGACTACTACTCATTACTACTACCACTACTATTACTACTAACCACTACTATTACTACACCTATTACTACTACTACCACTACTTAATTACTACTATTACTTACTACTACTACTAGCGTACTACTACTACTACTATACTGTTACTAACTACTAATACTGTCTACTACTCCTACTAACTGTTACTACTACTTACTATTACTACTACCCCTACTACTCACTACTAACTTTCATTACTACTTACTAACTACTACTACTACTACTACTATTACTAATTATAACTACTCGCTACTACTACTACTGCTTGCCTACTAACTACTACTGTCTGCTACTACTACTAGCAACTAACTACTACTACTAACTGCTGCTGCTGCTGCTCTTACTATACACTATCAATACTACTACTACATCTACTTACTACTACTAACTACTACTATACTCACTACTACTGCCCTATACTACTACTACTACACCTACCTTACTGCTACTGCTACATACTATCTACTACTCGCCTCGCCCTCGCCTGCTACTACTACTCATTTCATCACTCTATATATACACTATTACTACTAACTATTACTACTATTACTACTAACTACTACTACATTACTACTAACTACTACTATATTACTACTATTACTTACTTTACTACTATTACTACTATTACACTATTACTACTACTACTATTAACTCACTACTATTAATACTACTACTACTACTATTACTACTAATTACTACTACTACACTATACTACAACTACTACTAACTACTATTACTATACACTACTACTACTACTACTACTACTATACAACTACTACATTTACTACTACAAAAAACTTAACTTACCCTAAAAAAAACTTAACTACTACTCTAACTACATACTACTACTACTATAGACTACAGTATAACTAATACTAACTACAGTACTACTCACTACTACAGTACTACACTAACTATCACTACTACTACTACACTACTACTACTACTACTCACTACTACAGTACTACTACTACCACTACTACTAGTACTACTACTACTACACTACTACTACTACTACTACTACTACTACTACTACTACTACTACTACTGACTACTACTGACTACTACTATACTACTACTACTACTAACTACTGACACTGCTACACTACTGCTACTACTACTACTACTAACTACTAACTACTACTACTACTACTACTACTTACTACACTTACTACTACTTACTACTACTAACTACTACTACACTACTACTACTACTCTCTACTACTACTACTCTACTACTTACCTACTACACTACTACTACTACTACTACTACTACAGCTACTACTGCTACTACTACTAACTACACTACACTAC
>NW_026571175.1:38870572-38883072 GCF_026225935.1 Boleophthalmus pectinirostris | reverse complement strand
CAACGACGACGACATTTTCACGGCCGAGTTCATCACAGCAGACGCCACCAAGGTACAAGTATTACAAGTACTACAAGTACTACAAATACTACAAGTACTACAAATACTACAAATACTACAAACTACAAGTACTACAAATACTACAAATACTACAAGTACTACAAGTTCTACAAGTACTACAAATACTACAAGTACTACAGTACTACAAATACTACTACAAATACTACAAATACTACAAGTACTACAAATACTACAAGTACTACAAACTACAAAGTACTACAAGTACTACAAGTACTACAAATACTACAAATACTACTACTACAAGCTAAGTACTACAAATACAAAGTACTACAAGTACTACAATACAAGTACTACAATACTACAAGTACTACAAATACTACAAGTACAAGTACTACAAATACTACAAGTACTACAAGTACTACAAATACTACAAATACTACAAAGTACTACAAATACTACAAGTACTACAAATACTACAAATACTACAAATACTACAAGTACTACAATACTACAAATACAAATACTACAAAGTACTACAAATACTACAAGTACTACAAGTACTACAAGTACTACAAGTACTACAAATACTACAAATACTACAAATACTACAAGTACTACAAATACTACAAGTACTACAAGTACTACAAATACTACAAATACTACAAATACTACAAATACTACAAGTACTACAAATACTACAAATACTACAAGTACTACACAAATACTACAAATACTACTACTACAAATACTTACTAAATACTACTACTACTATTACAAATACTACAAGTACTACAAGTACTACAAATACTACAGTACTACAAATACTAAATACTACAAGTACTACAAATACTACAAATACTACAAAGTACTACAAATACTACTACAAATACTACAAGTACTACAAGTACTACTACAAATACTACAAGTACTACAAATACTACAAATACTACAAATACTACAAATACTACTACTACAAATACTACAAGTACAACAAATACTTCAAGTACAACAAATACTTCAAGTACTACAAATACTACAAGTACTACAAGTACAACAAATACAACAAGTACAACAAATACTACAAGTACTACAAATATTACAAGTACTACAAGCACTACAAATATTACAAGTACTACATATACTACAAATATTACAAATACTACAAGTACTACAAATACTACAGGTACAACAAATACTTCAAGTACTACAAATACTACAAGTACTACAAATACTACAAGTACTACAAATACTACAAGTACTACAAGTACAACAAATAGTACAAGTACTACAAGTACAACAAATACTACAAGTACTACAAATACTACAAGTACTACAAATACTACAAGTACTACAAATACTACAAGTACTACAAGTACTACTAATACTACAAGTACTACAAGCACTGCAAACACAAGTACTACAGATACTACAAGTATCTACTACTAGTGTGTGACCCCTGTGTGACCTGTGTGTGACCCCTGTGTGACCTGTGACCTGTGTGTGACCTCAGGAGCCCCTGTGGCCGCGGCTGGCTGACCCCTGTGTGACCTTTGACCTGTGCAGTTGTCAGTTTGTGGTTCATTATTCGTTTGAGTCTCGGGTCAAAGCAGAAACGATGTTGAGAAACGCCTGCGAACGTCTGAGGCCCGGAGGATACTTCATCGGGACCACGCCGGACGCCTACGAGCTCATGTGAGTACTAGTACTACTACTACAGTACTACTACTACAGTACTACTACTGCACTACTACTGCACTAAAGTACTACTGCAGTACTACTACACTAAAGTACTACTCAGTACTATTACAGTACTACTGAGACAAAATCTCAGAGGGTACATCATCATACTCTGCAGTACTGCAGTACTGTAGTACTGTATAGTAGTATAATACTGCGTTGTGTCTGTAGGAGGCGAGCGTCCCTGTCCCCGGATCTGTCCTTTGGAAACGAAGTCTTCAGAGTCCGGTTTAAGTCCGGGTTTAAGTCCGGACTTCCCGTGTCTCTGTTTGGAGCCGAGTATCACTTCAGCCTCGAGGGCGTCGTCGACGTCCCCGAGTTTATGGTCTACTTCCCCCTCATGGTCAGGTGAGGTCCTCCAACCCCACTGAGGTCCTCCAACCTCACTGAGGTCCTCTAACCCCACTGAGGTCCTCCAACCTCACTGAGGTCCTCCAACTCCACTGAGGTCCTCTAACCCCACTGAGGTCCTCTAACCCCACTGAGGTCCTCCAACTGAGGTCCTCCAACCTCCACTGAGGTCCTCTAACCCCACTGAGGTCCTCTAACCCCACTGAGGTCCTCTAACCCCACTGAGGTCCTCCAACCTCACTGAGGTCCTCTAACCCCACTGAGGTCCTCTAACCCCACTGAGGTCCTCACAGATGTGCTTTTATTTTGAAGGATGCTGGAGAAGTTGGGGATGCGTCTTATTTTGAAACGTCGGTTCAGTGAGTTTTTCGAGGAGAAAGTGAAAGACGAGCGTCACCGTGGTCTTCTGCAGAAGATGGGCGCTCTCGAGGTACTTTTACTACTACCATTAGTATTTCTACTACTACTACGACAATGATGCTGTATCTTATTTAACATGAATATAAATACTTTAATCATATTAACTAATCTGACCTCTGACCCTCAGCCATTTCCCGCCGCAGACGGTCACCAGGCAACCAGCTCTGAGGGCGAGTACAGTCATGTGACTCCAGGGTCACGTGACCGGCCCCTGGTCAGTACAAAACACACACACACTCTGTACAGTCACGTGACTCAGTACAACACACCTGTACACAAATACTCTCCCAAACCGACGAAAAGAGGTTTAGGGTGACCTCTGTGTGACCTCTGTGTGACCTCTGTGTGACCTCTGTTTCAGGGCACGCTCAGCCGCTCCGAGTGGGAAGCAGCCAGTGAGTATCAGACTGACCCAAGACTGACCCCAGTCTGACCCTTAACTAACCGTGTGGTCCTTGTGCGCAGGCATCTACCTGGTGTATGTGTTCCAGAAAATGGAGCCCTCGCCGTGACCTCTGTGTGACCTCTGTGTGACCTCTCTGTGACCTCTGTGTGACCTCTGGGCAGTTTTGTAAATAAAAACTTCAAATGTATTTACAGATTTTTATTTTAGAAGGATTTACAGAAAACATGACATAATTACACCTGATGCCCAGAAGACCACGCCCACACTCTGATGACATCACGATGGAGCTTTCTGATTGGCTCAGGAGCCTTTTGTTTGTCGAATCATGGCCTCGATCATGTCCCACAGCTCCGACGAGACCTGAGGAGACCAGAGACCAGAGTTAGACTGGAGACTAAACCAGGACTAAACCAGGACTGTCCCACTGCTCTGAGGAGACCAGAGTTAACCCCAGTTTACATCAAACCGACGCCAGTGTCTCTTTCCATTTTAGACAGTTTCAGAAAGTTTACAGCAGCAGAGTCACACACGCGTCACACACACACGCGTCTCACACACACGCGTCTCACACACACGCGTCTCACACACACAGCATCAGACAGAAACTTTACAAGAACAACTCGTGAAGGAAAAGGAGGAGCAACGACCGAAATGAAACGGAGACGAGCTTCATTAATGCAGCTCCACAGATTCGACTCGATGTCACTACAAAACATCGACTCTAAATCTCTAAACAAAAGAGTTTAGAGTTTAAACGTGAGAATACACCAGGACTGTTCTTACTTTCCGGAGGTCGTTGAACTCTCCAGCTATCGACACGTACTCTCCTCCGTCCAAGCGCACCACCTGCAGGACACACGGAGTATTACAGTGAGGATCAATCAAATAGAACACATGTTGAACATCAGCACAAGTCGAACACGAGTCGAACACGAGACGAACACAAACACGAGACAAACACGAGTCGAACACGACTCGAACACGACTCGGACACATGGGACACAGAGATGTGAGTATCGATGTTTTGACATACTGATAAATCGATACTCACATATGCATCTTCACATTTCCAGGGTGACGTCAGCGAAGCGTTTAAAACCGACTTATTTAGATCAGTATCGAATATCAGAAAGACTTAGTATCATATCGATAATTGTGGTATTGCCTGTGGTCGGCGCATTTTAACGGAAGCGCGCGGTCGGTCGGGATGGAGTACGTACCGCCCCTGACATCCAGGTGGCATAGCTGCTGCTCATGTACAGGGCGAGGTTTTTAATCTCGTGCGGCGTTCCGAAGCGTCCGACTGGAATGCGCTCGATCAATTCCTCTTCAAACTTTCCGGTGGGATCCAGGCGCGAGTTCGCCCCCTGTGGTCAAAGCAGGGACTGCAGTCACATTTTACACAAGTTATACTGTAGTAGTGTAGTACTGTAGTGGTGTAGTACTTGTACTGTAGTACTTATACCTTGGTGCGGATGGGTCCGGGTTGGATGATGTTGAAGCGGAGTCCGTATCGTCCCCACTCTGAGGCCAAAGACCTGAGGTCCAAACACAAACACACTGGACCTCAGCGTTTAGGACAAATATACTAAAGTACACAAGTACATAAATGTACAAGTATATAAAAATATATTTCTAAAAATAAATCAAACTTTGTGCTTTTACATCAGTATTTAGATATTAAACATGTATATTTCATATTTTCAACAACATGTATTCTAATGGAAAAGTAGAATTTTCACTTGTTTATTTAATGATAGTAATACGACTAGTACTACTAGTACTACTAACAGTACTCACTTGTAAAGGGCCTCGACTCCGGCTTTGGCTGAAGCTGAAGGAACCACAAACCCAGACCCGGACTCGGCATAAATTGTCGTGATCGCCAAGAAAGAACAACCTGCACAGAACCAGGTCAGAACCTCACTCATGAAACCAGGACTAAACCCGGTCTGAACCCGGCCCGAACCCGGCCCGAACCCGGTCTGAACCTGGCCCGAACCCGGTCTAAACCCGGTCTAAACCCGGCCCGAACCCGGCCCGAACCCGGTCTGAACCTGGCCCGAACCCGGTCTAAACCCAGCCTGAACCCGGTCTAAACCCGGTCTAAACCCGGTCTAAACTCGGCCTGAACCTTTCTTGTCCCGGATCAGCCTCTTGCCGAGGTCCAGGGTCACGTGGGCGGTTCCGTTCAGGACGATGTCGACGATCGTCCTCCAGGCGTTTGGACTCAGACGCTCAGACGGACTCACGAAGTTCCCCGCAGCATTATTAATGACCACCTGAACACGGGGTCAGAGGAGGGTCAGAGGAGGGTCAGAGGAGGGTCAGAGGTCCCAGTCCCGGTCCCGGTCTCAGTCTTACATCAGGGAGTCCTGTGAGTTCTTCCATTTGATCCAAACACTGAGCCACAGCCCGAGGATCCCGAACATCACACTGCACCGGGAACACCTGCAGGGACACAACAGCTGAAAGGAGACAACATCTACAGGGACAGAACAGCTGAAGGGACACAACACCTGCAGGGACAGAGCAGCTGAAAGGACACACCACTTGCAGGGACAGAACAGCTGAAAGGATACAACACCTGCAGGGACACAACAGCTGAAAGGAGACAACATCTACAGGGTCAGAACAGCTGAAAGGACACAACACCTACAGGGACTGAACAGCTGAAAGGACACAACACCTGCAGGGACTGAACACCTGAAAGTGCACAGTTCTTAAAATACACTAATTTAAAGTAGTTTATTTATGATAAATGATTATTTTATAAAAACCTTGTTTCCCGTTTGAGCCGAGATCTCGTCCGCCGTCTTCTGCAGAACGTCCAGTTTTCTACAAAACAGTAAAATTAAGATTCACCAAAAACTATGGCCCAGGGGCCACATACGGCCACCGAGACAAACTCTGTTGGTCCTCAGGCCTCCAGGTGAAGTCCTCCCAACAGATCGTCCTGTTTCACCTGACGTGATAGAGACAGGACAGAGGCTGTTTCTGCAGGAGACTTGAGCATGAGAGAGAAGTGACGGAGTCTGATAAGCCCTCTATACAGTCTGGGGTCAGAGTCAGGGGTCGGGAGTCACACTCGGGGTCGGGGGTCACACTCGGGGTCAGAGTCAGGGTCAGGGTCAGGGGTCGGGGGTCAGGGTCCTGCGGGTACCGGCTGGCGATGACGCAGGTCGCTCCGAGCTCGCTGAGCCCGTGGGTCATGGCGCGGCCGAGTCCGGTCCCGCCTCCGGTGACGAAGGCGACTCTGTTCCTGAAGGATTCTGGGGGAAGCATCGTGGTGTCGTTTGGAGGGAAGAAGGCGGCCTGCGGCAAGGGGGCGGAGTCACGCAGGGACGAGGAGGCGTGGAGCTGCCGCAACTTCATACAAAGAGTTTATATTTAAGAGTTAAAATAATTTATAACACACAATGACTGCAGTGCATTTCTGTTTAATAATTATATGATTGTAATAAAAAAATAGTTATGACAATGGCCCCGTGCGGGACTCTGCGCTGTCGGCTCCATTAAGGAATAAATGAATCTTGGGTTCATAAAGAAGAAGGAAAATAACAAAAGGACGACAGCAGCGATAAGTTTTAAAAAGGACGTAAAAAGGGTTAAACTGTCCTGTGTGAGAAAAGTTTAAAAGTTTGTGCTGACGGGTTTTACAGACTTAAAACAGATACAATAATTGTAAAATATAAAGTTGACTTTGTGGATTTCACCTGTGGCGCGTTATTTTGAGAACAAAACCCCCGCGATAAACGAGGGACACTGTACTTCACTTCACAGACCTGAGCACCTGGACTCACACTTGGCCCGACCGGGATGGAAAACGGAGAATTTAATGTACAAATCACAGATAAATGTGCATTTGTGTTTCGGTGTGTTACAGACTGACTGTACGTGTGTGTGAGTCACAGACGCTCCGAGAGACGCTCAGTTTAATAACGAACAGCAGTGAAAACCCGGACATTAGACATCAGATAAACGCGTGTATAAAGAGAATATAAGTATAAACTCTGCTGTGGCTGCGCAGGAACTGGGGGAAAGTTCATGAGCAGCAGATCTAACAGTTTTAACTCGGATTTGAGGCACTAAAGGCGGATACGGATCACGCAGCCCCCGGTACCTCCTCCGTTTGTGAAATGAAGTGAAACTCGAACCTTCTGTCCCAGTTTGAGCGCAGAAATCCTCCATGAAGACGCAGAAATCCTCCATGAAGACGCGCTCCTGAACACAACCCCCGCCGCCATTTTGACACCTGTGACCGCGCATGCGCCCTGCCTCAGACGCGTTGGATCGATAATTTAAAAAAAACTTTTATAAACGATAGTTTTATGCTTCATCCTGGTTTATTATTATTATTATATTAAAGTTACATCAGCATGTTGAAGCTTTAATTCGTCACTTTCTCCCACAGAACTATAATAAATGATTAAATATGTATAAATTGGTGTTTTTAGATTCTCGAATGTGGTGACGTCATACTCTCAGATGGGGGCAAGAGCCAGTTTTTCCCATTATATTTATCAATTTATACTTTATCATGAAATATCGGAAAGGTAAAACCCAAATATGAAGCCTGATCATTTCTCTTATTGACTCGACCCAAGAGACACAGAATTACAAGAAAAATCCACAGATGAACAATATTGATTTGAGCTGCGCCTGTTTGTATAAATAATATTCACCTGTAGAACGTGTGACGTCGTCTGAGAATCTGAGAGTCTGAGAATCTGAGAGTCTGAGAGTCTGAGAGTCTGAGAGTCTGAGAGTCTGAGAGTCTGAGAGTCTAAGAATCTGAGAGTCTGAGAGTCTGAGAGTCTGAGAGTCTGAGAGTCTGAGAGTCTGAGAATCTGAGAGTCTGAGAATCTGAGAGTCTGAGAGTCTGAGAGTCTGAGAGTCTGAGAATCTGAGAGTCTGAGAGTCTGAGAGTCTGAGAGTCTGAGAGTCTGATCTGAGAGTCTGAGAATCTGAGAGTCTGAGAATCTGAGAGTCTGAGAATCTGAGAGTCTGAGAGTCTGAGAATCTGAGAATCTGCAACCGACAACACTTCAAATTATAGAGACACTTTTAGTCATTTTAAGTGGGCGGGGCTGTGTGCGGCAGTAACACACTACACCCTAACTCCTACACCCTAACTCCTACACACTACTACCTACACCTACAACTACTACACACACCTAACTCCTACACACTACACCCTAACACACTACACACCTAAACTCCTAACACTAACCTACACACCTACACACACCCTACACCCTACTCCTACACTACACACACTACACCCTAACTCCTACACTCTAACTCCTACACACTACACCAGAGGTGTTCACACTTTTTCATCATGTGAGCTTCTTACAAAACTACCAAGTCAAAATGATCGACCTTTTACAAAGTCAAACAAACTGCACTGAAACACTCTGTGGCCCTTTTGTGGACCCTCCCCCACAGTTTGAGAACCTCTTCTTTAAGAGAACTTCCTCTGACACTTTACACAAAACTGTGAAAAAAGTGAAGGAAGATTTTTAAACCTGTATTTTAAAGTTCCAAACTGGAGTTTCATTCTTTTCTGGTTTTGCAGTGATATTTTCCAGCCTCTGCACGTTTACCAAACCAAACGCACATCGTGACAAACACAGATGCATTTGTCACTTTTGTTAGACAAACTTCAGCCAAATGTGGCAGTAGGTCTGTTCTGTAGATCCACTCTATGCCGTAGACCTGCTTTGTGCCAACACTGGAACACAAATTTAGACTTGTTTTTGCTTCACGTTTGGTCTTGCTCTTGTAATCAGCCGCACTGTGGGAGGGGCTTGTGTTGGCTGTACGCAGGAAGGAGCGAGAGCGTGAAAAGGCGAGGGGCGGCGTGCTGACGTGAGGCAGGTGGACAGGTAGGATGTTTAGGAAGTTGAACCTGCCCTGTGATGCACGCTGGTACACGAGGGCACACGCTGTCGCAGACGAGCCGTGCATAGGGAGCGTGTGTGTTTGTGATGCGCCGTAGAGTCTCCGCGGGTTTCAAATGAGCGCACAGGCTGAACTGAGACGCCCCACACGCTCCTGCACCCGCTACAAGTACTACTACTACTACTACTACACTTCTACCACCGAGTACTACAACAGGTACCACACGCTCCTGCACCCTACAAGTACTACTACTACTACTACTACTACACTTCTACCACCGAGTACTACAACAGGTACCACACGCTCCTGCACCCACTACAAGTACTACTACTACTACTACTACTACACTTCTACCACCGAGTACTACAACAGGTACCACACGCTCCTGCACCCACTACAAGTACTACTACTACTACTACTACTACACTTCTACCACCGAGTACTACAACAGGTACCACACGCTCCTGCACCCGCTACAAGTTTATTACCAACAGCAGCGGCTGGAATGAAATATGATCACACTTGTCGAGTGTCAAACCTCGAGTGAGAGACAAGACCGAGTCCAAACGTGAGTCCGAGACGAGACACAGAGATCTACACACACGACCTTGGAGATCGACTGGTAGATCGACATCGACGTATTGAGCACCACTGGTCTACACCCTAACTCCTACACCCTAACTCCTACACCCTACACCCGAACTCCTACACCCTACACCCTAACTCCTACACCCTAACTCCTACACCCTAACTCCTACACCCTACACCCTACACCCTAACACCTACACCCGAACTCCTACACCCTACACCCTAACTCCTACACCCTACACCCTAACACCTACACCCTAACTCCTACACCCTAACTCCTACACCCTACACCCTAACATCTACACCCTAACTCCTACACCCCTACACCCTAACACCTACACCTACACCCTAACTCCTACACCCTAACCCTAACACCCTACAACCTACACCCTAACACCTACACCCGAACTCCTACACCCTAACTCCTACACCCGAAGTCCTACACCCTAACTCCTACACCCTAACACCTACACCCTACACCCGAACTCCTACACCCTACACCCTAACTCCTACACCCTACACCCAAACTCCTACACCCTAACTCTTACACCCTAACACCTACACCCTACACCCAAACTCCTACACCCTACATCCTAACTCCTACACCCGAACTCCTACACCCTAACTCCTACACCCTAACACCCTAACACCCTACACCCTACACCCTAACTCCTACACCCGAACTCCTACACCCTAACTCCTACACCCTACACCCTAACTCCTACACCCTAACTCCTACACCCCTAACTCTACACCCTAACTCCTACACCCTACACCCTAACTCCTACACCCTAACACCTACACCCTAACTCCTACACCCTACACCCTAACTCCTACACCCTAACACCTACACCCTAACTCCTACACCCTACACCCTACCCTACACTCCTACACCCTACACCCTAACTCCTACACTCTACACCCTAACACCTACACCCTAACTCCTACACCCTAACTCCTACACCCTAACTCCTACACTCTACACCCTAACTCCTACACCCTACACCCTAACTCCTACACTCTACACCCTAACACCTACACCCTAACTCCTACACCCTACACCCTAACTCCTACACTCTACACCCTAACTCCTACACCCTACACCCTACACCCTAACTACACCCTAACCCTACACTCTACACCCACCCTAACACCCTAACTCCTACACCCTACACCCTAACTCCTACACCCTACACTACACTACACCCTAACTCCTACACCCTACACCCTAACTCCTACACACCCTACACCTACACTCCTACACCCTAACTCCTACACCCTACACCTAACACCTACACCCTAACACTACACCTAACTAACACCCTAACCCTACACCCTAACACCTACACCCTACACCCTAACCCTACACCCTACACCCTACACCTAACCCTACACCCTACACCCTAACTCCTACACCCTACACCCTAACACCTACACCTTAACTCCTACACCCTACACCCGAACTCATCAACAAAGAGAAGCAGGTCTGTTCAGTCCTGGTTTAGTCCTGGTTCAGTCCTGGTTCAGTCCAGGTTCAGTCCAGGTTCAGTCCTGGTTAGTCCTGGTTCAGTCCTGGTTCAGTCCTGGTTCAGTCCTGGTTCAGTCCTGGTTTAGTCCTGGTTCAGTCCTGGTTCAGTCCTGGTTTAGTCCTGGTTTAGTCCTGGTTCAGTCCTGGTTCAGTCCTGGTTCAGTCCTGGTTTAGTCCTGGTGTAGTCCTGGTTCAGTCCTGGTTCTGATCCGCTTTTTTTTACAGATGAAATGTTTTTGGCTCGAGATGAAAAAGCCAAACTTCAAACAGAACTGAAAACTGTGGAAGATCTACAAGATTTGTGACCTGAGACCAAGACCAGACTGAGACCAGACCGAGACCAAGACCAGACGAGGACGGGACCCAAGACCCTGAGTCCAGATCAAAGTTAAAGTAGAAGAAGCCCAAACCCAACGAGCTCATTTACAAATACAAATAATATAAACTTTAGTTACACATCTCCTCGTCTCCTCGTCTCCTCGCCTCCTCGTCTCCTCGCCTCCTCGCCTCCTCGCCTCCTCGTCTCCTCGTCTCCTCGTCTCCTCATCTTCTTGTTGCCTCATCATGGTTTAGGGTTCTTAAACCATCCTGTTTTTTTAAATTTTGGAATAAACTTTTGAAGAAAAAATGTTGAAGTGTGATTCCAACCAATCACAGCGATCTGAGCCGATGATGTCACTGCGTGAGTCGATGATGTCACTGCGTGAAGTTTGTGACAAATAAAGAAAATGAGCCAAACAAAATGTGTCCCTCAAATATTTTAAATAGTGAATATTTGAAACACAGAAATTTAAACACAAACTGATGACGCAGAGTTAAAGTGAGTCTGCACTGTGTGATGTCATCGGTGTGACGTCATCAGTGTGACGTCATCGATGTGACGTCATCAGTGTGACGTCATCGGTGTGACGTCATCGGTGTGACGTCATCAGTGTGATGTCATCGGTGTGACGTAATCGGTGTGATGTCATCGGTGTGACGTAATCGGTGTGATGTCATCGGTGTGACGTCATCGGTGTGATGTCATCGGTGTGACGTCATCTGTGTGATGTCATCGGTGTGATGTCATCAGTGTGATGTCATCAGTGTTACGTCATCAGTGTGATGTCATCAGTGTGATGTCATCGGTGTGTTTAACTCCACTTTGTTATTTACGTTACATTTTTCAACTTTTTTTCTCAAATTTCTTCTTGGTTTATGTGAAACTTTTTTTACATTTAAAATTGTTTTAATTTCACAGAATTAAGTCAAAATGAGAGAATCATAAAAATCTGTCGTACTCACTTTCACCCTTTAGTTTCTTCTGTCTTTTATATTAAATTGAGGATAAAACACAGCCCACAAACAAACTAAATTAAAGCTAAACTCTGGAACATTAGTGTGACGCAGCTGGAGCGGGGACAGTTCCTCCGAGCAGCGGCAGAGGGCGCTGTGGCGCTGTCCTCATTTAAACCCAAAAACGGACTCAAATAAAGTCACACATGTAGCCCACATATGTGCGCTTTAAATCACTTTAAATCACTTTATCTGACTTTATTGTCA
>NW_026571175.1:38850572-38860572 GCF_026225935.1 Boleophthalmus pectinirostris | reverse complement strand
ACACACACACACACACTGAACACCTGCAGGTACACACACACACATACACACACACTGAACACCTGCAGGTACCACCCACCGAACACCTGCAGGTACCACACCCACCCACCGAACAGCTGCAGGTACCACCCACACACACTGAACACCTGCAGGTACCACACACACTGAACACCTGCAGGAACCACACACACTGAACACCTGCAGGTACCACACACACACACACACTGAACACCTGCAGGTACCACACACACACACACACACAGAACACCTGCAGGTACCACACAAACACCGTGAGCACCCCGCCCCCTCCTCTCTAAACCCCGCCCTCTCTCTTTAGGCCAGCCTCTTCCCCTCAGACTCCGTGAGCTCTGGACCAATCATCTCTGATATCACAGATGTCGCCACGCCCCCTTCTGATGATGTCATCAGTGAATGGAACGAGCCCAGGTACTCGGTTAAGTCCTGGTTTAGTCCTGTTTTAGTCCTGGTTTAGTCCTGGTTCAGTCCTGGTTTTAGACCTGGTTTTAGACCTGGTTTTAGACCTGGTTTTAGACCTGGTTTTAGGCTTTGGAGTCGATACAAAAGTCGATTAATTTACTGATGTAAAAACTGTATTATTAAAGTTGTTTTTTTTTTAAAGTTCGTTTTTTAATCCTTCAGTTATGATTTGTGTAAATGTGAGTCTCCCTCCAGCCCACCTGTATCGGCTGATATCTGCGGTCGATATATCGGTCCGGGCGCAGCGTTCACACCGTGTCTGTGTTTGTCAGGGAGCCGGCGCCTGGGGTCACGGGTCAGGGGTCGGAGGTCAAAGAGGAGCCGCAGGTGGAGACGCCTCTGTCCCCGACCACCTTCATCAACTCCATCCTCCAGGACGAACCGGCCAATCACAGCACAGCGGCAACGCAAGCTCCGCCCACCAGCCACACCACAGCCAATCAGAGCTCACGGCCCAATGGTGAGACGCTGGGTCAGGGGTCAGAGAGGAGAGAGGGTCAGGGGTCAGAGGTCAGACAGGGTCAGAGGTCAGGGAAGGATGATTGATTGATCTCTGGCTCCTCCCCCTGCAGTGGCCCCGCCCATCGTGATGATAGTTCCCCCCAACGACCAATCAGAGCCCATCGTCCAGTCGCCCTCCAGCCAATCAACAGCCAGCGCTGCAGCAAGCCCCGCCCCCTCAGCATCACCACAGAAAAAATGTCAAACCGTCGCCGTGATCGACAGGTACAGGACCGGACTGGGGTCCGGACTGGGACTGGACTGGGACCCCACTTGGTCTAAACCAGGAGTGTTCAAACTTTTTTCATCACAGCCACAAGCTGAGGACAGTGAATATTTGAAATGTGCAGGTTTAACTCGTTCGAATGAGACTTCAGTCCTTTTTTCAGGCGAAGATCCTTAAAACTGAAAACACTAATATTTAAAACTTAACAAAGTCATTTGGGCCAAAAAAATGTGTCTGGGGGCCGCATTTGGCCCACAGGCCGAAGTTTGGACTTGTCTGGTCTAAACTGTTTCTAAACCAGGACTGAACCAGACCATGTGGACTCCACAGACTCTCTGATCCCGGTCTTGATCCCGGTCTTGATCCCGGTCTTGATCCCGGTCTTGATCCCGGTCTTGAACTGGTCTTGAACCCGGTCTTGAACCCGGTCTTGAACCCGGTCTTGAACCCGGTCTTGACCCGGTCTTGACCCGGTCTTGGTGTTTCAGGTCTGAGCTCCTGGACCATGTGGACTCCATCGACTCGGGTTTGGAAAATCTCCAGAATCTCCTGAACACGCAGAGCTTCACCTTCGACACCGGACCCATCCTCGAGGTACTGCAAATACTACTACTACAAAACTACACACTACTGCAGTACACATCCTCGAGGTACTACAAATACTACTACAAATACTACACACTACTGCAGTACCATCCTCGAGGTACTGCAAATACTACTACAAATACTACACACTACTGCAGTACACATCCTCGAGGTACTACAAATACTACTACAAATACTACACACTACTGCAGTACCCATCCTCGAGGTACTGCAAATACTACTACAAATACTACACACTACTGCAGTACACATCCTCGAGGTACTGCAAATACTACTACTACTACTACAAATACTACTACTACTACTACACACTACTGCAGTACACATCCTCGAGGTACTGCAAATACTACTACTACTACACACTACTGCAGTACCCATCCTCGAGGTACTGCAAATACTACTACAAATACTACACACTACTGCAGTACACATCCTCGAGGTACTGCAAATACTACTACTACTACTACAAATACTACTACTACTACTACACACTACTGCAGTACACATCCTCGAGGTACTGCAAATACTACTACTACTACACACTACTTGCAGTACCCATCCTCGAGGTACGCCCCCTGCCTCAGGTACCGGTACTACTATTACTGCAGTATACACAGTACTACATACACTGTAGTACTCTGGAGCGCAGGTTTGGGACACATCTTTACACACGTGTGGGGTCAAAGGTCAGAGGGCGTTTGGGGGCAGCTGTGACCAGGCAAAGTCCTGATCTGGTCCTGATCTGGTCCTGGTCTGGTCCTGGTCTGGTCCTGTTTTTTGTCTCTAACTTTTTGTCTCTTTCAGTTTTTCAGTTCTCCGGGTGCAGAGTTCGACCTGGACTGTCTCGACACGGTACTTTTACTTTAGTACTCATACTGTACTACTACTACTACTCTTTACTGTAGTACTGTAGTATTCTTTACTTGTGTTTACATGTTGTGGTGCTGATGTCACTGTGATGTCACTTCCTGCAGCTGCTGTCGGAGCCGAGAGACGAGGGACTGAGCGGCGCCTCCACAGGTCAGAGCCAGAACTGCACGTGTCACTCTTCAGTGTGTGTGTGTGTGTGTGTGTGTGTGTGTGTGTGCGTGTGTGCTTGATTTAAAATGTTCCTAAATCGTTTGTTTCCAGGGAAGCAGCTGGTGCAGTACACGCCCATGTCGCTGCAGGAGCCAATCACGTCGCTGGAGGACGTTCTGGGGGAGGACCCTGACACCCTGCTGCCCTCCGACCTCTGACCCCTCCGCCCCCCGTGACGACGCCGTTTTGTTCTTTTCTCGGTTTTAGTTTGGTTTGTTTCGTCGCTCAGAGCCAATCGTCACAGTCGAACTTTTAATGTGGAAAACTCCAGAAAGAGACTTTATTCTGAAAAACTGAGGAGGAAGTTTGAGTCCAAGAGGTTTTAAACGTTTATAAAAATGCATTTGTACGATTATTTTAACAGAATAAAACTCCAAATTTCACTTGACAGTCCGAGGAGGGACAGACCCGGGTTAGTCCTGGTTTAGTCCCGCTGACAGTTACTGTGTGGCCTTTGATTGGACGTGAAGTGACCAATGCGCTGTGATTGGTCGGCTCTGAGCGCCTGAAGGTTTCATGTTTTAATTTTTCTGTATAAATATTAAAGGTATTTTTGAAGAGTTTATTATGAAAAGTATTTAACGTTTCCGTGGTGACAGTCAAACGTCTGTCTCCATGGCGACGCTCGGAGCTGATTGGTTTAAAAGGGAATCAGCCGAAGAACTTTGTTAAATAAAGTAAATATCAAAGTTGGGTTTTTTCATTTACAACTATAAGTGTCAGACTTCAGGTCGACAGTTTTATTTTATATAAACAGATTTAGAAAAAACAAATGTTTATTTGAGTGTCCACCAGGGGGCAGCAGCCCACCATCTTTGTCAGGTTGGTTCTTTACAAAAATCCAGACTTTAAACCGGGTCTGGATCCTGCAGGAGGCTCAGGTGAACAGCCGAATGGTCCCGTCGGCGCCGGAGCTGAAGACCCAGGGCTGCGAGGGGTGAAAGGTCACGTCCAGGACCCCGAGGTCATGAGTGATCACATGACCCTTCAGAACCTTCACCGGGACAATCAGAGGGTTCTGCAGCAGGTCACTGACGAACAGAACCAGGACCAGACGAGAGAAAAACAAGAGGTCATTAGAACAGATGAAAGAAAACACATTTTACACACAAACGTTTCAGGGGTCAGACTTTCAGGGGGGGGGGGGGGGGGGGGGGTCAGACTGTCCCGTCCGTTTACCTGAAGACCGTCCCGTGACACACGATGACGGAGCCGTCGTCTGAGGCAGAAGCAAAAAGTGGATACGAGCGAGAAAACGCCACAGAACGAACGGCCCTGCGATGATGTCTGAAGAAGAAGAAGAAGAGAGGGAGGTAAAACTGAGTTTTGGCCAATTTATGTTTCCTGTGTGTGTGTATAGTGTGTATAGTGTGTATATAGTGTGTAGTGTGAATAGTGTGTATATAGTGTGTATAGTGTGTGTGTGTATAGTGTATATAGTGTGTGTATAGTGTGTATATAGTGTGTGTATAGTGTGTGCATATATAGTATGTGTATATATAGTGTGTGTGTAGTGTGAATAGTGTGTATAGTGTGTGTGTATAGTGTATATAGTGTGTATATAGTGTGAATGTACCTGAGAGTCTTGTAGGGTTTGGAGCTCAGGTCGAGGTCGAACCAGCTCAATCTGCAGTCGTAACTGCTGCAGATCACATGATCACCTGAACACACACACACATACACATACACACAAACACACACACACATACACACACACAATACACACACACATACACAACACACACACACAAGATTAACAAACAAATTGGTCCCCGGTCCCCGGTGCCCGGTGCCCAGTCCCGTCCCCGGTGCCCAGTCCCGTCCCCGGTGCCCAGTCCCGTCCCCGGTGCCCAGTCCCCGGTGCCCAGTCCCCGGTGCCCAGTCCCCGGTGCCCAGTCCCCGGCAGCGTACCTCCGGGGTGCACGGCGATGTTGGAGATCCACTTGGCGTTGGTCTGGAGTTTCTTGCTCAGTTCTTGTTTGAGGAGGTTGTAGATCCGGACGCTTCTCTGCGTCGCCAACAGGAAGTACGGTCTGATTGGATGGAAGGCGACGCTCTGAACCAATCCCCTGTTTCTGCTGAAGGGGCTCTGGCTCCGCCTCCTGCTCACCTGGTGGATCAGCACCTGCAGGTGACTGTTGTGATCCGGCATCACGGCCGCGATGTAGTCGCCACGAGTGTGCCACGTCACCTGACACACAGGCTGAACAACACACACATTACACACACATTATACACATTACACACACACACATACACACACACACATACTACACACATTATACACATTATACACATTACACACACATTATACACACACACACATTACACACACATACACACACATACACACACACATACTACACACACATTATACACATTACACACACATTATACACACACACACATTACACACACATACACACACATACACACACATACTACACACATTATACACATTATACACATTACACACACATTATACACACACACATTACACATTACACACACATTATACACATTATACACATTATACACACACATTATACACACACACACACACATTACACACACATACTACACACATTATACACATTACACACACATACTACACACATTATACACATTACACACACATTATACACACACACACATTACACACACATACTACATACACATCATACACATTATACACACACACACATTACACACACATACACACACATACTACACACATTATACACATTACACACACATTATACACACACACACACACATTACACACACATACTACACACATCATACACATTACACACACATTACACACACACACACACACATTACACACACATTATACACACACACACACACACACATTATACACATTACACACACATTATACACACACACATTACACACACATTATACACACATTACACACACATTATACACACATTATACACACACACACACATTACACACATTATACACACACATTACACACACACACACACACATTATACACACATTATACACACACATTACACACACATATTATACACACATTATACACACACACATTATACACACACACATTATACACACACACACAGCAGTCCTGTGAAGACCTGCTCTAGATCCGGTTCAGTCCCGGGTCAGTCCTGGGTCAGTCTCTTACTTTGGGGTGTTGGATTTTAACCCGGATGCCCTGCAGAAGCTCCTCCCCCTCTGCGTTCATCCAGGCGACAGGCCCCTCCCCCTCTGTGGCTGGCTCCGCCTCCTCAGATAAAAGTCTCTCTGTCGCCGTGACGACCGGTTTATCCGCCGCCGTTGAGGGCGGAGTCACGAGAAGCACCTCAGAACCCCTGAAAAACCAGACCGAGACCAGGGTTAGACCAGAGACCAGACCAGACACCAGACCAGTCATAGTCCCAGTTCCTGTCCAGAGTCGGTCTTGGTCCCGGTCTTGGTCCCGGTCTTGGTCCCGGTCTTGGTCCCGGTCTGGTCCCGGTCTTGGTCCCGGTCTTGGTCCCGGTCTTGGTCCCGGTCTCTTACACGGCGAGGGCGACCAGGTTGAGGTTGAGACTCGGGTTCCAGGCGGCGCTCTTTATGGCTCCGCCCACTTCCACTTTCTTCACGCAGCGTCCAGAAGAAACCTCCCAGAAACGAGCCGAGCCGTCATCGCCCCCTGCAGGACCGACAGGACCGACGGGTGAGACAGGGGTGACAGGGGGGACAGGACCGACAGGTGAGAGGTAAACTTATCACAGGGTTCAGTTCTGGTTCAGTCCTGGTCCTGGTCCTGGTCCTGGTCCTGGTCCTGGTTCAGTCCTGGTCCTGGTTCAGTCCTGGTCCAGTCCTGGTCCTGGTCCTGGTCCAGTCCTGGTTCAGTCCTGGTCCTGGTCCTGGTCCAGTCCTGGTTCAGTCCTGGTCCTGGTCCTGGTTCAGTCCTGGTCTAGTCCTGGTTCAGGTTCAGTCCTAGTCCTGGTCCTGGTCCTGGTCCTGGTCCTGGTCCTGGTTCTGACCTGACAGGAGCCACTGTCCGCAGGGGGAGGGGCTGATGGTTCGGACTAAACCCTCGTGACCTCGATAAACCTGAAACATTTAAACATTTATATTTTATTTTTAAATTGTTTTATTATTATTTTAATATTATGTTTAATGTGTTAAACTTAAACATTTAAAATATAAATCCAGATTTAAATACAACCACAAAAAACTACAAAAAAACTACAGAACAAGAAAAAAACCTACTGACACACACACACACACACACACAGTCCACATGTACCCCCCCACACACACAGAGTCCACATGTACCCCCCCCCACACACACACACACACAGTCCACATGTACCCCCCCACACACACACACACACACACACAGAGTCCACATGTACCCCCCCCACACACACACACACAGTCCACATGTACCCCCCCCCCACACACACACACACACACACACACACACAGAGTCCACATGTACCCCCCCACACACACACACACAGTCCACATGTACCCCCCACACACACACACACATCCACATGTACCCCCCCACACACACACACACAGTCCACATTGTACCCCCCCCACACACACACACACACAGTCCACATGTACCCCCCCCCACACACACACACACACAGTCCACATGTACACCCCCCCCCCACCCACACACACACACACACACAGTCCACATGTACCCCCCCCACACACACACACGTTCATATGAATGGACAGACATCGTCGCCCCCTGGTGTTTTACTCGGCGGTGCACAGACGTCCACACAGATCCATAAATCAAAAATGACGGCGGTGGAGCTTGAAGAGGCGACGCAGAAATATACTTCAGTCTTTAGAGTGTTACCATGCTCTGTGTTAGAGTTAGAGTTAAAGTTAGAGTGTTACCATGCTCTGTGTTAGAGTTAGAGTTAAAGTTAGAGTGTTACCATGCTCTGTGTTAGAGTTAGAGTTAAAGTTAGAGTGTTACCATGCTCTGTGTTAGAGTTAGAGTTAAAGTTAGAGTGTTACCATGCTCTGTGTTAGAGTTAGAGTTAAAGTTAGAGTGTTACCATGCTCTGTGTTAGAGTTAGAGTTAAGTTAGAGTGTTACCATGCTCTGTGTTAGAGTTAGAGTTAAAGTTAGAGTGTTACCATGCTCTGTGTTAGAGTTAGAGTTAAAGTTAGAGTGTTACCATGCTCTGTGTTAGAGTTAGAGTTAAAGTTAGAGTGTTACCATGCTCTGTGTTAGAGTTAGAGTTAAAGTTAGAGTGTTACCATGCTCTGTGTTAGAGTTAGAGTTAAAGTTAGAGTGTTACCATGCTCTGTGTTAGAGTTAGAGTTAAAGTTAGAGTGTTACCATGCTCTGTGTTAGAGTTAGAGTGTTACCATGCTCTGTGTTAGAGTTAGAGTTAAAGTTAGAGTGTTACCATGCTCTGTGTTAGAGTTAGAGTGTTACCATGCTCAGAGTTACCATGCTCTGTGTTAGAGTTAGAGTTAAAGTTAGAGTGTTACCATGCTCTGTGTTAGAGTTAGAGTGTTACCATGCTCTGTGTTAGAGTTAGAGTTAGAGTGTTACCATGCTCTGTGTTAGAGTTAGAGTGTTACCATGCTCTGTGTTAGAGTTAGAGTTAGAGTGTTACCATGCTCTGTGTGGTGGGAAACGGCTGCAGGTCGTGGGGTCGGGGCAGTTTGGGGATCAGGTCCTCAGGGTTCACGTTCACCTGGAACAGAGGTCAGAGGTCACAGGTGAAACAGAGGTGAAGAAACAAAAACACACTCTGGGGTCACACGGAGGTCACACAGAGGTCACACGGGGGTCACACAGAGGTCACAGGTCACTCACCCTCATCTTCCTCTGTCGGGGGCACAGGTAGAGGTCGAGGCAGCGCTCGAATCGCTCGTGGATGAATCGCTCAAATGCCGGGACCTGACGCAGACTCGAGAACTTCCTGGGAACAAACGGCAACTTCCTGTCCTCAGGATCCTGCTGCTCCCACAGCGCCCTCTGCGGGACAAACACATTTATATAACAACACAGCGCCCTCTGCGGGACAAACACATTTATATAACAACACAGCGCCCTCTGCGGGACACTTGCAGTAGTATTTGCAGTAGTAGTATTTGCAGTAGTAGTATTTGCAGTAGTAGTATTTGCAGTAGTATTTGCAGTAGTATTTGCAGTAGTATTTGCAGTAGTAGTACTGGTGCGGTTACCTCCTCGGGGGTCATGAGGTACTCCGGCGGGGGGTTGTAGCTCTCCTCGTGCCCAGGCAGAGGGACTCGGGGGGCGGGCACGTGCATGCGCAGGTCCCTCGCTCTGCCCGGCTCCTCGGACGCCCACAGGTCGTAGTAGCGCCCCCTCGAGTCGACCTGAGTGCGCCGCGGCTTAATCCAACCCATCTTTATGGCATGGACCAGTCTGGACACCTGACAGGAGCAGACAGGGGCGGACAGGGACATTCATCAGAAACAGATGAAAATATTAAAAAGTACTACAATCAAAGTACTACAGCAGATGTACTCCAGTAAAATACCACAGTAAAAGTACTACAGTAGAAGTACTAGAGTAAAAGTACTGGAGTAAAAGTACCTTCTCCTTCTCGATGAGCGAGGGGATGAAGCTGCGTTTGTCGCTCGGACGATTTGTCACAGGATGAATCATCACGTCACAGCTGAAGAAGTCCACAGACGGCTGAAGACCAGGACCGAGACCGGGATCAGGACCAGGATCAGAACCAGGACCGAGATCAGGACCAGAATCAGAACCGGGACCAGGACCAGAACCAGGATCAGAACCAGGACCGAGATCAGGACCAGAATCAGAACCGGGACCAGAACCAGGACCAGAACCAGGACCGAGATCAGGACCAGGATCAGAACCAGAACCGGGACCAGGAGCAGGACCAGAACCAGAGGACAGTTTAGGTCAGGACCAGGACCAGAGGAGCATGAATGAAATGTGTGTGTGTGTGTTGTGTGTGTGTGTGTGTGTGTGTGTGTGTGTGTGTGTGTGTGTGTGTGTGTGTTGTGTGTGTGTGTGTGTGTGTGTGTGTGTGTGTGTGTGTGTGTGTGTGTGTGTGTGTGTGTG
>NW_026571175.1:38838072-38845572 GCF_026225935.1 Boleophthalmus pectinirostris | reverse complement strand
GAGTCACGTGACTCTGCAGTACCGCGTGCGTCCCGCGGGGGGGCGCATGCGCAGCAGAACAGAGAAGAGGAAGAAGAGCCGTGCGCGTGCCCGGGGCGCGAGATCAGCGCGTGCGTTTCTCAAACAAGAAAAAAACCAAAAAAAACACCTTCATCTGTTCATCTCCTTCACCCTCCTCTTCCTCTTCTTCTTCTTCTGTCCTGATGAAGACTCCGCGGCGCGAGGACTGCGTCTACACGAGCTGCTACTGGTGAGTACTAGAGTACTACAGAGTACTACACACTACTACAGACTACTACAGAGTATTACAGAGTACTACAGACTACTGCAGTACAAACACTACTGCTGTCATGTACTGATTGTTAGTACTTCTCAGTACTACACGACCACAGACTGGACTGACAAGGTTGAGGTCACCAGGTCCGGTCCTGACCTGGTTCTGTTTTGTTTTTTGTTTGGTCCTGACCTGGTTCTGTTGGTTCTGTTTTGTTTTCTGTTTGGTCCTGACCTGGTTCTGACCTGGTTCTGACCTGGTTCTGTTGGTTCTGTTCGCAGTGAGGAGAACGTGTGGCAGCTTTGTTCTTGGTTCCGTTCAGAGGCCGAGGTCCAACTCCAGGAGCTGTTTGTGCTTTTCATCTCCAACCACCAGCGCAAGGTCCGAATACAAATACTACAAATACTACTACAGTACTACATATACAACAAATACTAATACAGTACTACATATACAACAAATACTACTACAAATACTACCTGCTGTAAATGCCCCAGTTTATCTGTTCATTCAGTGTTTATTTAGTTCAGGTGTTCAGAGGCTCAGGGCTCCTTAAGAACACCACAAGAACTCTGTCACCACAAGAACTCTGTCACCACAAGTAACTCTGTCACCACAAGAACTCTGTCACCACAAGAACTCTGTCACCACAAGAACTCTGTCACCGCAGTAACTCTGTCACCAGTAACTCTGTCACCGAGTAAGTAACTCTGTCACCGCAGTAACTCTGTCACCACAAGAACTCTGTCACCGCAGTAACTCTGTCACCGCAGTAACTCTGTCACCGCAGTAACTCTGTCACCACAAGAACTCTGTCACCACAAGAACTCTGTCACCACAAGAACTCTGTCACCACAAGAACTCTGTCACCTCTGTCACCGCAGTAACTCTGTCACCGCAGTAACTCTGTCACCACAAGAACTCTGTCACCGCAGTAACTCTGTCACCACAAGAACTCTGTCACCACAAGAACTCTGTCACCGCAGTAACTCTGTCACCGCAGTACACCGCAGTACTCTGTCACCGCAGTACATCAGCCATAAATGACTCCCAGTACTACAGATACTGCTTTTATAGAACTTACACTGGTCCGGTTCTGCTTCTGTTCAGGTTCCATTGTGGAAGCAGAAATCGGGTCGAGGAGATCTCCCTGTGGTTTGGGTGAGACTTCATCTTCTTTCACTCAGACCTGGTTTAGTCCTGGTTTAGTCCTGGTTCTGACCCTGTTTTGCTCCAGGACTACCACGTGGTCCTGCTCTGGTCTAGATCAGGTCTGGAGCCTCTGGTCTTTGATCTGGACTCGGTTCTGGACTTTCCCTGTTCTCTTCAGGACTACGTCACCCAGGCCCTGAGATCGGACCAGGACCTACACCCACAGTACCACAGGTGAGAACTACTGCAACTACTGCAACTACTGCAACTACTGCTACTACTACTACTACTACTACTACTACTACTACTACTACTACTACTACTACTACTACTACAAATACATTTACCACTACAAATACAGCTACAGTCTGTGTGTCTGGAGGAGACTCGGGGTCACATTTCTCTGTGGGGACAATAACACTGAGCTTAAACCTGAGTCTCTGGACTCTGGGCTGGAGGTTGGTTCTAACCTTGATCCTGGTGATCCGGGTCGTACCCTCCGACCTGTTCTGGTCTTGGTTCTGGTCTGGTCTAACCTCGGTTCTGGTTCTGTTCAGGTTGTTCCGGGTCGTTCCTTCACAGTTGTTCCTGGAGAAGTTCTCGTCAGATCGATCTCACATGAAGAAACCTGACGGAACCTGGAGCATGCCCCCCCCCAGCTACCCCCCCATCCAGACACCAGGTACTACGAGTACTACAAGTACTGAGAGTACTATGAGTACTACAAGTACTATGTAAAATCTTTCAGTCGTCCAGGTAGAATCCACAGCAAAAGGAGGAATTTTATTTGTCACTGGACTGAAGTTTATTTGGTGAAACCCTGAGCTCGTCCAAAGCTTCAGTTCTGTCAGACGCTCGTGACTCTTCATCAGGACTAAACCAACTCCACAACTGAAGCTCTGATCAAAACTGAAGAAGCTGCAGCTGGACGAGCTCAGGATTCCACCAAATTAACTTTTCCTTTCTCCTTTTGCCACTACAAGTACAAGTACAAGTAAAGTACAAGTACTACCACTACTACCCCAACCCTCCCATACAGACCCAGATACAAATACAACAACAAATACTACATACAACACATCCAGACAGAAAGTACTGGGAATACTACTACTACTACCACTACTGCAGTATTTGTACATGAAGTACTTCCTGATGAATTGTTTGTTTCAGAGACGAGCACAAACCTGGAGCTGTTCATCCAGATGAAGCAGGACCAGGATCTGGGCCGAGTCCACAGCCTCCAGGACTTTAAGACCCGCTTCGGCCTGGACCCGGACCGGTTCTGACCCGCTTCGGCCTGGACGTGGACCTGCACTGGGTTTTATCTGGACTTGTGATGACATTTATTTTTATTAAAATATTCAAATCCTGGTTTCACTTTTGACACTGGAATAAAAACAATCTACTGGAATTTACCTGTCCACAGCACCTGCCCACAGCACCTGTCCACCTCACACCTGCCCACAGCACCTGCCCACCTCACACCTGTCCACCTGACACCTGTCCACCTGTCGCCCCTGTTTGTAAGTTTCTGTCCAAACTGTGAGGAGGAAAAAAGAACCTAAGAACATAAACGATCAGAGACCAAATGAACCTCGGTGACCCGACGTAAAAGTGTTGAAATTTCACACTTAGTTCAGTTTATTTATTTTATTTCAAAAAACAAAAACTCTACAAAGGTTCGGTCCAGTCAACCAATCAGAGCGGAGCGTTTCTCTGAGGAGCCAATCACAGCGCAGCAGCGCAATGACATCATAAAAGTCTCAAATAAAAAAGTGGTTTTAAATAAATCAAAGTTAAAGACGCCCGCTTTAAATCAACTTTAAAATGTTTGTGGTTCTGTCTGGGTTTGGTGGACTCCATTTTCCTGTGTCTTTCTTCAGTCCGGTCCTGGTCCGGTCCTGGTCCGGTCCTGGTCCGGTCCTGGTCCGGTCCTGGTCCGGTCCTGGTCCGGTCCGGTCTCAGATGGACTCGATCTGGCGCCGGACCTTCTCTGACGCCAGGCGGTCGAGCGCTCTCTGACGCGTGACCACCACAACCCCGAAGAGCGCCGTCAGAGACAACATGGCCGCCTCGAAGTGCCAGAAACTCTGCTCCTCCAACTGAGAAGATCTGCAACTGAAGAACAGGAGAACCGGGTCAGAACCAGGGACAGAACCACGTTCAGACCCAAAGAAAATAATGGGAATGGGACGAGAGAGAGAACAGTCTCTAAAGAAGCACAAAACCAGGACTGAACCAGGACTAAACCAGGTCTATCCCTGCTTCTGTTGTGTGGTTGGTAGCGGGGGTTGTGTAGTTGTGTAGTTGTGTGGTTGCGGTTGTTGCGGTGGTTATGGTGGTTGCCGTGGTTACGGTGGTTGTGTGGTTGCAGAGGTTGTGTGGTTGCCATGGTTACTGTGGTTGCGGTGGTTGCCGTGGTTACCTCTTGAGTTCGTCTTTGTTGGATTTGGTGCAGTTCACTCGTTCGTAGAATCCGGTCTGAGCACAAACGGGCCACGACCTCTGAACACACAACAAGAAAGTCACTGGACCAGAACCGGACCAGAACCGGACCAGAACCAGTCTGCAGCTCCAACCCAGGTCTGAGCAGACACATGTTGGAGCTCAGTACAAACACTCTACTGAGTACTGTACTCGAGTAAATGTTTGGAGTAATTATACTTTTGTCACTAGAATTCTAACAGTGTTCTGGTCCTGTTCTGGTCCTGTTCTGGTCCTGTTCTGGTCCTGTTCTGGTCCTGTTCTGGTCCTGTTCTGGTCCTGGTCTGGTCCTGGTCTGATCTAAAATTCTTCTAAACTTGTGTTTCAAAGTGACTCTGAGAAGAACTTTGACCTTTTCCTTAAAGGTGTAGTGTGTAACCTTCCTCATCTCCATGAGGTCGTTCATGTGTCTAGAACGTTCCACAGACTCATACTCTTCTACTCCTCTACTCTTTACTTGTACTGCGAGTACATCAGGCATGTAACTGTATTTTTACTAGTCCAGATCTTCAGCCCTCACTCCACCTCTGCACCCGGGTCTAAACCGGGTCTAAACCAGGTCTAAACCGGGTCTAAACCAGGTCTAAACCGGGTCTAAACCAGGTCTAAACCAGGTCTAAACCAGGTCTAAACCAGGACTAAACCAGGTCTAAACCAGGTCTAAACCAGGTCTAAACCAGGACTAAACCAGGACTAAACCAGGACTAAACCAGGACTAAGCTGCGCCCGGGTCATTTATGACATTAGAATATAAATATAAACATAAATATAAATATGTGGCGTGCGTCTGACCGTCTCGAAGGCGTTGCACTGGACACACGCCGTGGTCACTGTAAACTCCTCCAGCTGCCAGCAGGGGGCGGCCACAGGTTTCACTGCTGACAGAGAGGTCAGAGGTCAAAGATCACACACACCACAGTCCCATCATGCACTGCGGCTCGGCTCACCTGTCGACTTCTCCTCGCCGAGCAGCGCCGACCCGAACACTCTGCAAAACACCAGAGATCCACATCAGACCGGTTCTGATCCACGTCCAGACCTGATGAGACCCCCTGGAGACCGGTTAAGATCCCGTACAGACCTGAGTGAGACCCCCTGGAGACCGGTTAAGATCCCGTACAGACCTGAGTGAGACCCCCTGTAGACCGGTTAAGATCCCGTACAGACCTGAGTGAGACCCCCATAAACCGGTTAAGATCCCGTACAGACCTGAGTGAGACCCCCCTGTAGACCGGTTAAGATCCCGTACAAACCTGAGTGAGACCCTCGTAGACCGGTTAAGATCCTGTACAGACCTGAGTGAGACCCCCTGTAGACCGGTTAAGATCCTGTACAGACCTGAGTGAGACCCCCATAAACCGGTTAAGATCCCGTACAGACCTGAGTGAGACCCCCTGTAGACCGGTTAAGATCCTGTACAGACCTGAGTGAGACCCCCATAAACCGGTTAAGATCCTGTACAGACCTGAGTGAGACCCCCTGTAGACCGGTTAAGATCCTGTACAGACCTGAGTGAGACCCCCATAAACCGGTTAAGATCCCGTACAGACCTGAGTGAGACCCCATGTAGACCGGTTAAGATCCCGTACAGACCTGAGTGAGACCCTCGTAGACCGGTTAAGATCCCGTACAGACCTGAGTGAGACCCCCTGTAGACCGGTTAAGATCCCGTACAGACCTGAGTGAGACCCCCCCTGTAGACCGGTTAAGATCCTGTACAGACCTGAGTGAGACCCCCTGTAGACCGGTTAAGATCCTGTACAGACCTGAGTGAGACCCCCCTGTAGACCGGTTAAAGATCCTGTACAGACCTGAGTGAGACCCCTGTAGACCGGTTAAGATCCCGTACAGACCTGAGTGAGACCCCCATAAACCGGTTAAGATCCCGTACAGACCTGAGTGAGACCCCCTGTAGACCGGTTAAGATCCCGTACAGACCTGAGTGAGACCCCCTGTAGACCGGTTAAGATCCCGTACAGACCTGAGTGAGACCCCCCTGTAGACCGGTTAAGATCCCGTACAGACCTGAGTGAGACCCCCTGTAGACCGGTTAAGATCCCGTACAGACCTGAGTGAGACCCCCCTGTAGACCGGTTAAGATCCCGTACAGACCTGAGTGAGACCCCCTGTAGACCGGTTAAGATCCCGTACAGACCTGAGTGAGACCCCCTGTAGACCGGTTAAGATCCCGTACAGACCTGAGTGAGACCCCCTGTAGACCGGTTAAGATCCCGTACAGACCTGAGTGAGACCAGTCCCCAGAAGAGCGCGTGCAGGACGAGGATCCGCGGCCGACAGCACGCCACAGGGATACGACACGCCCCCTCCATCAGCCTCCTCCAATGAGACGCCTCCACGGCCTCCACCCTGACCAATCACACGGGTCCGCTCTGCCACTCAGTCCAGAACCCGCTTTAGTCCTGCTTTAGTCCTGGTTCAGTCCTGCCTTAGACCTGGTTCAGTCCTGCTTTAGACCTGGTTCAGTCCTGCTTTAGACCTGGTTCAGTCCTGCTTTAGTCCTGCTTTAGTCCTGCTTTAGTCCTGCTTTAGTCCTGCTTTAGTCCTGCTTTAGTCCTGCTTTAGTCCTGCTTTAGACCTGCTTTAGACCTGGTTCAGTCCTGGTTCAGTCCTGGTTTAGTCCTGGTTTAACAGCAGCAGGGGTGTTGATGTGAAGCTGGACGCCAGATCTGAAAAACAAAATCATCATCATTAAGTACAGACTCTGCTCCTGGTTTAGTCCTGGTTTAGTCCTGGTTTAGTCCTGGTTTAGTCCTGGTTTAGTCCTGGTTTAGTCCCTGGTCCTGGTTTAGTCCTGGTTTAGTCTCTGGTCCTGGTTTAGTCCTGGTTTAGTCCTGGTTTAGTCCTGGTTTAGTCCTGGTTTAGTCCTGGTTTAGTCCTGGTTTAGTCTGGTCCTGGTTTAGTCTCTGGTGCTGGTTTAGTCCTGGTTTAGTCCTGGTTTAGTCCTGGTTAGTCTTGGTTGGTTAGTCCTGGTTTAGTCCTGGTTTAGTCCTGGTTTAGTCCTGGTTTAGTCCTGGTTTAGTCTCTGGTCTTGGTTTAGTCCTGGTTTAGTCTCTGGTCCTGGTAGTCCTGGTTTAGTCTCTGGTCCTGGTTTAGTCCTGGTTCAGTCTCTGGTCCTGGTTTAGTCCTGGTTTAGTCCTGGTTTAGTCCTGGTTTAGTCCTGGTTTAGTCCTGGTTTAGTCTCTGGTCCTGGTTTAGTCCTGGTTTAGTCTCTGGTTTAGTCCCTGGTTTAGTCCCTGGTTTAGTCCCTGGTTTAGTCCCTGGTTTAGTCTCTGGTCTAGTCTCTGGTCCTGGCTTAGTCCTGGTTCAGTCTCTGGTCTTGGTTTAGTCTCTGGTTTAGTCTCTGGTTTAGTCTCTGGTTTAGTCTCTGGTTTAGTCTCTGGTTTAGTCTCTGGTTTTAGTCCTGGTTTAGTCCTAGTTTAGTCCTGGTTTAGTCTCTGGTCCTGGTTTAGTCCTGGTTTAGTCCTGGTTCAGTCTCTGGTTCAGTCTCTGGTTCAGTCTCTGGTTCAGTCTCTGGTTCAGTCTCTGGTTTAGTCTCTGGTTTAGTCCTGGTTCAGTCTCTGGTCCTGGTT